>NC_090727.1:71405984-71420984 GCF_036898095.1 Palaemon carinicauda | reverse complement strand
TTCCGGAGGAACTCGTATGATGTAAGCTTGTCTTATTGAGTAGTAATTTGCATATATTGACATGACCGGCTTTTTTTTTTTTTTTTTTTTTTTTTTTTTTTTTTTGAACCAGCCATTCCAAAATGGGGGTTCCGTGAGACTTCCTGTTATATTTAATTATTTTTTTCGTTAGTATATTTTTCTTCGTTAAACATACTGGGAGAAAGAATTGATATATATATATATATATATATATACACAACCCAAATTCTTTCGCAAAAGGAGATCTTTGCAGAGTTTTTGACATTATTGTTCTTTATATCTCTAGATTTGACTACTCGCTTTTACGCTTGAGAAAATAACTTAATTTCATTTCTTTTATTTAATCTTGTCATGGTGTGAATAAATTCCTCTCCACGTGGTCAAGTTTTCGGTCGACATTTTCTTTTCAGAATGACAGAATTTTATTTCATTTTTCTGTTTGAACTCTTTTATATATATATATATATATATATGCATACTTTTTCCATTTATATTTTGTACGTCCTAAAGAATTTATAAAAAAAAAAGCTCTTGCTTAAACCAATTTATCCTGTCGAAGAATTTTTCTCAGAAATCAAAACATTTCGGACATTTTATTTCTTTTCACTTTTTTTTTTATTTACCTTCGCCAACGAAGTTGGAATGAGGTTATGTTTTTACCCCTGTTTGTGAGTGTATTTGTGAACAGCTTCCTAGCCACAATTTTAATCGTAGAGTAATGAAACTCGCAGGGATTAACTTTTATGTAAAAAGCTGTTAATGATTAAATTTTGGAAGGTCAAAGTCAAAGGTCAAGGTCACGGTTTGGACATCGTTATCACAGACTTAAAATTTCCGCTGCATATTCCGTTCTCATCATCTCTTGTCTTCCTTCTATTTATCTTGAGCCCAACCTCCTGTGATATTTCATGCATTCTGGTAAGCAAGCATTGCTTACCAAGCGTTGTTTTCTTTTGGTTTGATGGAAGAAAATACAAGTTGTGATAGCTTTTATGATCCTTTCTTCGATGCATTACTTAATTTTATATCATGAGATCAGTTTACCATTCTTCCCTTATGCAATAATGCATGAAAAATTGGCTATGTATTTCACAGTGTTATTATCATTGTTACTACCTAAGCTACAAGCCTATTTTGAAAAGCAGGAGGCTGTAAGGCCAAGGGCTCCAAAAAATTAGCCCTAGGAAAGGAAATAAGGAAACAATAGTATGCCTGAGTGTACCGTCAAGCAAGAGAACTCAAACTCAATACAGTAAGACTATGGTACAGAAGCTGACTCTATCCAAGACTAGAGAACAATTGTTTGATTTTGGAGTGTCCTGAAAAGCTCAATTTAGTGAAAGAAAAAATAGAGACAAATATTCACGAAGTTTATTGAAATCTCAGCCATTCTATAACCTTGACTATTGACTATCCATTTCAAGGTAGCTCTCGTATTCGATAAGGAATCATCAAAGATCTCAAAGGGATTTAGTCAGAAATCTCAGCCATTCTATAACCTTGACTATTGACTATCCATTTCAAGGTAGCTCTCGTATTCGATAAGGATTTATCAAAGATCTCAAAGGGAATTAGTCAGAGCTGAGATAGGACATCTCGATTTATCAACGCAATAACCTCTTGTCATTCGCCAAGACTTAGAGGGACGATTTTGACTCAACGGTATTGCTAGTAGAGTTGGTTACGATATCTGCACACGTCCTAGTGACAGGACATCATTTAGAAGTCTCTCCCCCTTGCAGTTCACAATTTCATATCTATTCTTGGTGGATTTCCCTCGAGAGAGAGAGAGAGTGAGAGAGAGAGAGAGAGAGAGATGTCAAACCTTTATTATCTCCTGTATGCTTTAGCTCTTCATAGACTGTAAAGTTGTACTATAATGATGCATCGACTTTCCATGAATTATTGAGAGAGAGAGAGAGAGAGAGAGAGAGAGAGAGAGATGTCACCTTTATTATCTCCTGTATGCTTTAGCTATTCATAGACTGTAAGGTTGTACTATAATGATGCATCGACTTTCCTTGAATTATTGAGAGAGAGAGAGAGAGAGAGAGAGAGAGAGAGAGAGAGAATTTCTTATCCTCTGAATGCTTAGCTGTAAAATTGTATTAACACATCGATTCCCTTGAATTATTGTGTGTGTGTGTGAGAGAGAGAGAGAGAGAGAGAGAGAGAGAGAGAGAGAGAGAGAATGTCTTATTCTCTGAATGCTTAGCTGTAAAATTGTATTAACACGTCGATTTCCCTTGAATTATTGTGTGTGAGAGAGAGAGAGAGAGAGAGAGAGAGAGAGATGTCTTATTTATTTTCTTGAATGGTTAGCTGTAAAATTGTATCAATATGTTGATTTCTCTTGAATTAGTGTGTGTGTATGTGAGAGAGAGAGAGAGAGAGAGAGAGGAGAGAGAGAGAGAGAAAGAATGTCTTATTTACTCTGTTGAATGCTCATCTGTAAAATTGTATTAATACGTCGATTTCCCTTGAACTAGTGAGAGAGAGAGAGAGAGAGAGAGAGAGAGAGAGAGAGAATGTCCTATATATTCACACTTTTATACTTTGCAATTTCAGAGACTGCAAAATTATAGTGATGCTCTTCTATAGCTCGCCCTCATCTCCAGTTGATACTTGAAGATGATGCTTGACCGAATGCTGAATTTCCGATAAAATTCCAGTAACTCTAAAACTCTCTTCCACTTTATATTTTTTATTTTTCAGTATTCTTCCTGTGGAGTAATGCAATTCCACGAGCGTATGGAAACAGAATTTGAAAATTGTTATGTAAAAAGCTGGAAATTTATTAAATTTTGGAAGGTCAAAGTCAAAGGTCAAGGTCACGGTCAAGCAAAATGTCCAATTCACGTAATCAGTCATATGTTTGGACATCGTTGTCACAGAGACTTTAAACTTGGTTCATATTTGAGTGTATGAAAATCCATGCCTAAAAAGCTGGAAATTTATTAAATTTTGGAAGGTCAAGGTCACGGTCAAGCAAAATGTCCAATTCACGTAATCATTCATATGTTTGGACATCGTTGTCACAGAGACTTTAAACTTGGTTCATATTTGAGTGTATGAAAATCCACGCCAATTAATACATGTCAAGGTCAAAGGTCAAGGTCGAGCAAAAGGTCGAGAAATAAGCTTACTTGACGCTATAGTTATTGTATACTCTGATATATAATACTAGTGTACGCGATCCGTCAAAAATAAGGGGTAATTATTTAGATATGCAAGTACATGCACCCCCTCTCACCTTGGTATGACCACTCCCTCTCCCCCTATCTCCGAGGGACTGGGAGAGACAGAGTAGTCCTGCAATGCTGCTGTGCGTGACTGTAATAAAATATATATATATATATATATATATATATATATATATATATATATATGTGTGTGTGTGTGTGTGTTTGTGTTTGTGTTTGTGTATGTGTATATATATATATATATATATATATATATATATATATATCCAAACACTTACCCTTTATTATATAGAGACGATTTTCTTGGCAATATATTACATGAAATAATAAAGTTAGTAAAACATTACATTTTATTTTCTGAAATAAAAAATCAGATCTGATTATAAAGTGTAAAAAACCATCAAAATGTACCTCATTATAAATACATTTTTGGGGCTGTTGGACAAAGTACAAGTCTAAAATGTTAAATCAACTCCCGTGTGTCCAATTGTTCTTTTAAGCCCGCCAGAAGAAGTTAAACTTTTAATTAGTCCTGTCTTCGGTACCTAAGAATCTGAAATATCATGCTTTGTTACACATTTGAAATTCTAATTCATGCTACGTGTTCCGATGCCAGTTATTATTATTATTATTATTATTATTATTATTATTATTATTATTATTATTATTATTATTATTATTGTTGTTTTAATATAGTTATTATTATTATTAATACAAATATTATTATTAATATCATTGTTAATATTATTATTATCATCATCATCATCATCATCATCATCATCATCATTATTATTATTATTATTATTGTTACTACTTCTACTACTACTAGCTAAGTTACAACCCTAGTTGGAAAAGCAAGATGCTATAATTTATGCCCAAGGGCTCCAACAGGGAAAAATAGCCCAGTGAGGAAAGAAAGTAAGGAAATAAATAAAAGATATGAGAAGTAATGAAAAATTAAAATAAAATATTTTAAAACCACTAACAACATTAAAACAGATATTTCTTATATAAACTGTAAGAATATTTTCTTCGTAAATCTAAATACATCGTATCATAGTTGGAATGTGTCAATCAATATTACATTATGATTTCACTGCTCCTTTACTTTGCCTTTTCATTTTTAGTTGGACGGAAGTATTATTATTATTATTATTATTATTATTATTATTATTATTATTATTATTATTATTATTATTATTATTATTTCTTTTCTTTTCTTTTCTCTATCACAGTCTTTCGACTTGGTGGTATTTATAGTGTAGGATTCCGGGTTGCATCCTGCCTCCTTAGGAGGCCATCACTTTCCTTATTATGTGCGCCGTTCCTAGGATCACACTCTTCTGAATGAGTCCTGGGCAGCTTCAGCCTCTAGTTTTTCTAGATTCCTTTTCAGGGATCTTGGGATCGTTCCTATTGTTCCTATGATTATGGCTAATGGCTCCTGATGACTCGGCATTTAGACGTTTAGGCTCCCTAAGGATGGTAAGATTGTAGACACTACTATCGAGCTGGAGCGGATCTCGAACCCCAGTCCAGAAGATCGCTATGCAGGGACGTTTCCAACAGGCTTCTACAACCTTAAATATCAATAATGTTGAGCGGAGTTGGTGGAGTCGATACGTAGTTCGGACTTATGGATATTTCATAAGCTGCTCCAAAACTGGTAAAACTTTCATTACGTAACAGTAGAATGCTCGTTGTTGTAATTAGTGGTGATTGCAAAAACAAAAGGGCATTGAAATGTCCGTCTGATAAAAGCAGGTAGGGATGAGGTAGGGATTGGGCTTGTAATTGGTCAGGGGTATGGTATTGTTTGTAGTTATCATGAAGCGCAACAATAGGTCTCATTTGCATTGACTAGCAGGGGTGCCTTTTTAGCTCCAAAATGTTTCCTACTAGCTAATTGGTTGCACAAGATATTTCTAACCAATCAGGTCTCATTTGCTCTGACTAGCAGGGGTGCCTTTTTAGCTTGGAAAAGTTTCCTACTAGCTAATTGGTTGCACGAGATATTTCTAACTAATCAGGTCTCATTTGCACTGACTAGCAGTGGTGCCTTTTTAGCTCGGAAAAGTTTCCTGTTAGTTGATTGGTTTGGATAAGATAATGCTAACCAATCAGCTCTCATTTGCACTGACTAAGAAGGGTGCCTGGTTACCTCGGAAAAGTTTCCTGCTAGCTGATTGGTTGGACAAGGTGATTCTAACCAATCAGGTCTCATTTGCACTGACTAGGAGGGGTGCCTCTTTAGCTCGGAAAAGTTTGCTGCTAGCTGATTGGTTGGACAAGGTAATTCTAACCAATCAGGTCTCATTAGCACTGACTAGCAGGAGTGCCTTTTTAGCTCGGAAATGTTTCCTGCTAGCTGATTGGTTGGAGAAGATAATTCTAACCAATCAGGTCTTATTTGCACTGACTAGCAGGGGTGCCTTTTAAGCTCGGAAAGGTTTCCTGCTAGCTGATTGGTTGGACAAGAAAATTCTAACCAATCAGGTCTCATTTGCACTGACTAGCAGGGGTGCCTTTTAAGCTCGGAAATGTTTCCTGCTAGCTGATTGGTTGGAGAAGATAATTTTAACCAATCAGGTCTCATTTGCACTGACTAGCAGGGGCGCCTTTTTAGCTCGGAAAAGTTTCCTGCTAGCTGATTGGTTGGAGAAGATAATTCTAACCAATCAGGTCTCATTTGCACTGACTAGCAGGGGCGCCTTTTTAGCTCGGAAAAGTTTCCTGCTAGCTGATTGGTTGGAGAAGATAATTCTAACCAATCAGGTCTCATTTGCACTGACTAGCAGGGGCGCCTTTTTAGCTCGGAAACGTTTCCTGCTAGCTGATTGGTTGGACAAGGTGATTCTAACCAATCAGGTCTCATTTGCACTGACTAGCAGGGGTGCCTTTTTAGCTCGGAAATGTTTCCTGCCAGATGATTGGTTGGAAAAGATGATTCTAACCAATTAGCTAGTAGGAAATGTTTTCCGAGCTAAAAAGGCACCCATGCGAGTCGGTGTAAATGCGCCCCATTAAGAAAAATTGAGTATAGTAGCCATGATAGAGCACAATAGGGTGCTGTTAGTACGGGACAGGGTGACGGATAGATATCTTGAATCTGATTATATGGTTTAACGAGATCTATGGATTCAGAAAGGTGAATATTTCCAATGCAATGGGACTGAGCCTATAATGAAGATAGAAGTGATAACCACCTGTTCTTAATAATCATAAATTATTATTATTAATATTTATGATGAATACATATCACTAAATATCAACCTTTCATCATAAATAACCACGTGTTGCAAACTCACAATTCAGCTATCATGATGGAGATAAATTTATTTCAAGTCTAAGAGCAGATTCCTGAATTGAACAGGAATATGTACGGTGACTTGTCATAAACTTAATATCTCTATTGATAGCTCATTTGGTAGAGTCCTCGTAGGCATGGTTTCGGCTTAGAGACAGGGGTTCGAATCTCTGCCCAGCCAGAAGCTATTATCATAAATGAATTCCAGTGGATATATATTTCCAAGGTAGAATTTGGTATTAAATGCTATTGTGGCTGATATTTACATTGATTAAGATCACGAGTGTTAGTGATATATATATATATATATATATATATATGTATATACATATATATATATATATATATATATGTATATACATATATATATATATATATATATATGTATGTATATATATATGTGTGTGTATATATGAATATATATGTGTATATATATATATATATATATATATATATATATGCATGTGTGTGTCTGTGTATTTAAATTTGGTAGTTTAAGAATACTTATTGTAATAAAGTCTGTCTAAACACAATTACAACTGAAGCATCTTTGGAAGGACACGAAATATCTATTGAACGAAAAATATTAAAGGAACGTTGAAAACCCTTCAGGTCTGCAGCGGAAGTATTTATCTCGGAGACTCTTGAATTCGTGAATGAAGGAGGAAATGGGATAATACAGAGTGGATTGACGCTGGGAAGACGTTATAAAATAGTCATTTTATTTTTTTTGCTTGTCTGTGAGTCTGTCTGTGGATAAGATTACGTCAAAACTACTCGACGGATTTTGACGAAATTTTCATCACTGATATATCTTAGCTCATGGACGCCCCCATTAAATTTTGGTTATGATCCTGCGTAAGATTGCAATTCTGGATCAACAATCCACTTGTCACCATCTACAGTCAGCATATGAAAAGGGGGTATGTACCGTCCGTAGACTTTAGTTAGTTGATATAGTTACATAGTATGTTCATCCACGGTCGGCATATGAAAAAAGAAGTGTTTCGTCCAGCGACTTGAGTAAAATTTTGGCAGTATTCATTGGCGTAGGTCTGAAATCTCTGATTACTCTTGTTACCTCCGCCATCAGAGTTTGGAGGAGGTTATGTTTTCGACCCTGTTTGTGTGATTGTGTGTATTTGTTTGTGTTTGTTTTTGAACAGCTTGCTGGCCATAATTTTAACCGTAGAGTAATGAAACTTGCAGAGCTTAACTGTTGTGTAAAAAGCTAGACATGATTAAATTTTGGAATGACAAGCAAAATTTTCAATTCTCCTAATCAGCCATAAATTTGTACATCACAGAGACTTCAAAACTGGTTCATATTTGAGTGTATGAAAATCCACGCCAATTAATTCATGTTAAGGTCAAAGGTGAAGGTCAAGGAGTTATGCGCTTTAGTGAGTTCCCCTCTAGTTCCTACATTTAGCTTTGTGAATGAAATTTCGTTAGGTTTGTTTCTTTCTTTGGACTTTTATTTCTCAACATGGCTAAACTCCAATATTGAATTGCTAGTTGTTATCAAATTGAATTTATTTCACTATTTGCAGCCTTTCGTTGTTCCAGCTCTCTCTCTCTCTCTCTCTCTCTCTCTCTCTCTCTCTCTCCTCTCTCTCTCTCTCTCTCTCTCTCTCTCATTTGTTATTAAATTGAAAATTAAATTAACTTCACCATTTCTAGTATTTTGTTGTTCAAGCCCTTTAATCTCTCTCTCTCTCTCTCTCTCTCTCTCTCTCTCTCTCTCTCTAGACTTCCAGCGAATGTAGTAAACAGTAACACGGTAAACGAGTTCAAGAATAAGTTAGACAAGATCACAAGAACTCTAAATGCTTAAAATGAATCGCTCTACCAAAGAGCAAATGGAGTCTCCGCGGATGGACTAAAAAGTCTTTGAGACATCCAAAATCCTTGTGACTCTCTCTCTCTCTCTCTCTCTCTCTCTCTCTCTCTCTCTCTCTCTCTCTCTTTCTCTCTCCCTTACACAATTGTTATCAAATTGAAAATTGAATTTATTCCACCATATCCAGTATTTTATTGTTCAAAATAGAGATTTTGAACAATAAAATACTCTCTCTCTCTCTCTCTCAATTGTTATGAAATTAAATTCATTCCACCATTTACAGTTAGTTTTCTCTCTCTCTCTCTCTCTCTCTCTCTCTCTCTCTCTCTCTCTCTCTCTCTCTCTCTCTCAATTGTTATGAAATTAAATTCATTCCACTATTTACAGTTAGTTTGTAATTTCTCTCTCTCTCTCTCTCTCTCCTCTCTCTCTCTCTCTCTCTCTCTCTCTCTCTCTCTCATAATTACGTAGATTCCCATTCCCCCATAGAGGAAGACATTAGAATTTAACCCCCAGGACACAAAACGGCCTCGAACACTTATTATCACTAACTCCAATTCAGGAGATCTTATTTGTATGCCTCGCAATGTCTAGACTCCCTTCATCACGATTCCACCAGTTCATCAAGATTCTGAAGAGACCAGCACATAATATTCTCTCCCTTTCTATTTCATTTCACATTCCCCCCCCCCTCTCCCCCGATATGTCACATCAAATGCTGTGTGATTGTTTAATTTGTTGCTCATTGTTTGAATTATTTACTTTTTTTGTAACTTGAATTATGTACTTTTTTTTGTAATGCGTTGTTGAATTATTTTTATTTCTGTAATATGTTTGATGAATTATGTATATTTCTGTAATATGTTTATTGAATTATTTATATTTTTGTAACATGTTTCCTGAATTGTTTATATTTCTGTAATATGTTTACTGAATTATTTATATTTCTGCAATATGTTTACTGAATTATTTATATTTCTGTAACATGTTTGCTGAAATATTTATATTTCTGTAATATGTTTTCTGAATTATTTATATTTCTGTAATATGTTTACTGAAATATTTATAGTTCTGTAATATGATTACTGAATTATTTATATTTCTGTAACATGTTTAGTTCGGCCCACAAAAATAATTGTAAAAATGTATACCAGAATTATTTATATTTCTGTCATATATTTACTTACGCCTACAAAAATATTCATTGAAAAGTATAATAGAATTATTTATATTTCTCTCACATATTTACGTATGCCTACAAATAGATTCATAAAAAAGTAAGAGAGATATGAAATTTAGAATCGTTGTATTTTGTTTCTGAAGAAATATTGTATAAAGAGGATTCATAGTTTTTCCAATGTAACCCAGAAAATATTTCGTATATTATGAACGAAAAAGATCGTAAAAAGAAAAAAATATATTTTGAAAACAGCGACTGCTAGAAATTAAAAGATTTATTTTTTATTTTTGTTCAAATTGTTGTAGTATTTTTGTTCTTTTATTTTTGTTCAAATCGTTGTAGTATTTTTGTTTTTTTTTATTTTTGTTCAAATCGTTGTAGTATTTTTTTTTCTTTTATTTTTTTTTTCAAATCTTTATAGTATTTTTGTTTTCTGATTTATAGTTTTCCCCAATTTAACCCAGAAAATATTTCGAATATTACGGACGAAAAAGATCGTAAAAAGAAAAAAAAACTATTGTGAAAACTAACCGCTAGAAATTAAAAGATTTTTGTTCAAATCGTTGTAGTATTTTTGTTTTCAATTCCAAAATGTTTATATTTTTCCTATATAACGTTGAAAAGTTGGACATTCACGTGGTATATTCAAACTAGGCTTAGGATATTAATACAATTAAATAGAGTAAATTGAAATTAGTGAAAATATTCTGGCATTATTTTGTTTTAGGTGAAGGATATTAGGCGGTGCATAAGTAACTTTGTGTCCAGGAATGTTAGCAATATTTAATTGGTGTAAAGAACGAAGTTGTGCTTAATTACTATTGTTTATTTTTTATTTGCCATCCCGTTTAAGATCATTAGTTTACGCAATTACTATGAGATTCAGGGCCTCTGTAACACGGTTTTTTTCGCAATAATTTTTTATCTATGAATTTCATATATATAACGCTTCTTCAGAATGAACATTATATCTACACATAAATTTTGACTATATTCTGCATTACGTAGGTTGAATAAATTTGGTAGTTATAATGTAAAAGTGACGTTTTTTGAAGACGGGCCAACTTACTCGGAGAAAAGGTTTCGAACACACTCGTTACGTAACTTATGACGGCATTTCTTCCTCTTTCTCGATCGTTGATTGGCTATACGTAACAAAGGCTATACCTCCGCCAACAATGACACAAAAGTTGAAATAAAAGCAAAGCAGTACACCTTTATGAACTCTGAAACCTCTCCACTGATAATTGTCATAATGAACAAACCAACAAAATATGTTAATAGATACAAAAAACCTTCGATTATTAGTCTAACTCCCAAAATAAGTTTCCTAAGAAATTACAGTCTACTTTATAGGTCACAATCAGATTGACAAGGTGTAGGGAATAGTTGGTAATTTTCAAAAAACGTAGAAGACAAGCTTGATTTGGTAACTGCTATATCCAATGTCAAGCAATTTTTATTTATTGTCTATCTACCTACCTATTTACTGTAAAAAAAAAAAAAAAAATAGTCGGCACCGTATTTTGGCTTTAAAACCTTCACCAATAATTATCGTCAGAATGATGACTTCATGAGGCTCCACCCACTTTGGCCTCGTTATAATTCAGGATAACACTGTAGGCTATCATGGGCATTGTTGGATCAGAGAATTTAAATTCTGGCTATAAAAACTCATTTCTCGAGTAGTTGTAAGAAGTGCTAAATGATCCTCAAGGATCCCAGCAGTTGGCCTAAACGTTTAATTCATGTATACTACTGTTGCGGCACTACTGCTACAGTAGTATTGCTACTCTAGCACAGATAACCCACCCCACATTTATGTATCGTTCCGCCATTCATAAGTATTTGTAATGTTTTTCACTGTGCAATAAGCCATGGCCTCCTCGGAAATTAAGTTTAACATTAGATGATAGGTTATTTCATTAAGCTGACAAATTATGGCAACTGGGTATGTTATTGCCGATGTTGAAGCTAAAGGTAAAGTATGGAATCATTCCTTCATTGCATTATCATCTTTACTACTATTTGCTTTGCTACATGTAGTGGATTATTTTAAAAGATAAATGAATTATGTTCACTTTACTTCTATAAATTCCCATTAGATGTACAAATAAAACTCCTAAAACTATTCCTGATTTATTTACAAAATGCAGTCATGCCCAAAACATAGCCAACCCGGTCGTACGGCCTAAGAAGAAGAAAAAAATTATATCGGATGATTCGTTGGTCTGCTGGAGAGTTTAGCACAAAATTCTTATTTTAACAAAAACAGTTATATAAAGCCTGCTTACATACAATCTCTCTCTCTCTCTCTCTCTCTCTCTCTCTCCTCTTCTCTCTCTCTCTCTCTCTCTCTCTCTTGGTGGCATAGTGAATAGCTAATGGAAATGTTCAAAAGCCTGAATGACATTACAAGTATTATAATCATGTTACGCTACATACAAATCAGACCATAAACATTGAATTTAAACTAGAAACTGAATAATTACTTATTCAGGCTATAGTAAATATGGCCACGGGCTTTCTCTTGACTGTATAAAGTTGCAAGTCGTAAGACAAATGCAGTTTTGCAACCACGGGGGCAATTCCAAATCTGTTGGCCATTCTTGACTGTTATGGGTTTCAGAGCCGATGGAACAAGGTGAATGGGTGTCTGGTGGATGGGCGGGGCAAAATTTTGTCAAAAGGTGTTTACATTGCTTACGTAATGAATGTTTTCGACTCTTGGCTCGTTATCATTGGCCATGGCGTCGGCTAGATCATTTTTACTCTATAAAAATTAAAACTATCGGGTTTAGGTTATTGATAATGCTGACAAAATTTGTGTGTGGTTGTGAAATATACATATGTCAACTTTCAGCTACATCCGATGCTTTGATAAGGAGCAAAGTAAAAAAAAAACCGTGTTACAGAGGCCCTGAATCTCATAGTAAATGCTCGGACACGTTGGCTTAACCCACACTTGGGTACAGTAGTCTATCTTATTTCTCTTCCTTTTTTGGGGGTTTTTATTATTTATTTAGGAAAGGATCTATTTGTCAACTACGCACTGCTATTTAAACCAATTTCTTCAGTTCCTGTTTCTATTTTTATGGGATCTTTGTCTATTACGCATTTGTATTGAACGTAATTACTTTAGTTTGTGTTTATATATATATATATATATATATATATATATATATATATATATATACTATATATATACATACATACATACATATATATATGTATATATGTATTTTTATCCACCACGTTCCCATTTAATACCATTTCTTTAGTTCCTGTTTATATTTTTTTTTCTATATCTTTGACTATTACGCTTTC
This sequence comes from Palaemon carinicauda, assembly GCF_036898095.1. NCBI lineage: Eukaryota > Metazoa > Arthropoda > Malacostraca > Decapoda > Palaemonidae > Palaemon > Palaemon carinicauda. The sequence continues at coordinate 71,408,103 of NC_090727.1, read as the reverse complement.
TTATATAACGTCAAAATTTTAGTTTTTGTTTATAATTTTTCAATCTTAATTTACATTGATAAGTAATTATAAGAGTATTAAATCGTTGTTATCTTCCCTCGCTTATACTTTTCAAATATTAACACACAAAAACAGATTGTTGTGGTGGTCTATGTGATAATGTCCCTGACAGGTGATTGTTACTCTGGGGTTTGAGTCCCGCTCAAACTCTTAAGTTTCTTTGGTCGCTGTAGCCTCCTCATCCTTGTGAGCTAAGGACGGGGGTTTGGTGGAGCCTATAGGAGTATAGGTCTATCTGCTGAGTCATCAGTAGCTATTGCCTTGCCTTCCTTGGTCCTAAGTTGGGTGGAGAGGGGCTTGGGCGCTGATCATATGTATTTAGGGTGTCCCAAAATAATGTATACACTCTTTGGATTGTTACACCTTGTTCAATTTATTGATATTAACGAGGAAAACAGATTCACAGGAGAGAAACAATGCACATTTAAAGATCCTGAGAGTTCACAGTGAAAAGTAAGGAAGGATACATGGGGAAATTTTAGAATGTTAAAAAAAAAAAATAAAAAAAAAAAAACCAGCTCACATAAAGTGTTCAAACTGGTTGCCGTTCTGCTCAATGCATTTTTTGCATCGTAAAAATATGGAACTACAAACTGTTAGTAGCATTTCTCTCGGTATCTGAGCCCATTCTTCTTCAATTGCCTCTCTATGTTCGTCAATGGACACTCGATTTTGGGATACCTGTTTCATGTGACAGTTGACGAACAGATTTTCGTGGGGAATTCTGAACATTAGCAATAACATCTTGCTCTTTAGTTGGGCTTGTCGATGTTCTTTTTCGTCTCTAGGGCATTGTCCTGCTTGATAGGGCAATGTCACTGTCCCTTGCCTGTGCCATTCATGCGCAGCCTTTAAACCCTTTAAATGTTCCGAAATTCCTTTTAGCTTTCGATAACCTTCCTCGTTCCCGTGAATAGCTTTCTTAATTTTTCAGAATATTTCACCGTTTCCAAAGGTCCATTTGGTCGAAATAAAATAGGACCCAAGTTAAACTTTTCATTTTTCATTTGCCCTACTGCCAATCAATCCAGATCCCTCAGGTTTTCCCTGGTTTTTTCCCCTTTTTTCCTTTTTCGAGTTTTTGGAATAGGATGATTTTTCTTTAATGTTTTTCCGGTCGCTTTCGAAAAATTTCGCATCGCCAATTTTTAGACAAAATATTGAGTCCAAAGTTTAGTCATTTCTACTTTTTATTTTACTGATTTTTAGGGGCACTAGAAGAGTTGGAAGACCCAGGCCTACATGGCTGAGGACTATGAAGCATGAAGTTGGAGATGATGAATGGAGATGTATTGATTTAAAAGCTCAAGATAGAGACGACTGGGGAAATTTAACTGAGGCCCTTTGCCTCAATATGCGTAGAAGGAGGGGATTATGATGATGTTGATGATGATGCATTTTAGGGCTTGTGGTGGGCTATTGGAAATTTCTGTGCCCGCTGGTCTGCCGGACTAAGATTTGAGTCCCGCTCAAGCTCGATAGTTTATTGTAGTGTCTGTAACTTCACCATCCTTGTGAACTAAGGATGGGGGCTATAGGGGAGCCTATATATCTACCTGCTGAATCAGCAGTAGCCATTGCCTGGCCTTCCTTGTTCCTAGCTTGGGAAAAGAGAGGCTTAGGCGCTGATCATAATTTCTCATATCATCTATTTAATTCATTGTTACCTTTCCTCACTGGGCTATTTTTCCTGTTGGAGCCCTTGGGCTTATAGCATCTTGCTTTTCCAAGTAGGGTTATAGCTTAGCTAGTAATAATAATAATAATAATATATGGCCAGTCTCTAGGGTATTATCAATGTCCCTTGCCTCTGCCATTCATGGGTAGCCTTTAAACCTATCTAAGTTATACTAGTATAGAAAAAAAAGTAATTCTTTTACTTTGCTCTTTTAGAAGAGTTAAAAGGTATTATCTGCCAGAGAGAGAGAGAGAGAGAGAGAGAGAGAGAGAGAGAGAGAGAGAGAGAGAGAGAGAGAGAGAGAGAGACTCATTTACTGGCCACAATGCGACGTTTGTCCAAAGTTTAGACAATCGTAATTTCTGAAAGGAATGGAATATT
>NC_090727.1:71400984-71403484 GCF_036898095.1 Palaemon carinicauda | reverse complement strand
GAGAGAGAGAGAGAGAGAGAGAGAGAGATTGCATTCTAGTTTTTATGCATGTGAGGGGATGAAGTTAAATGAGAGAGAGAGAGAGAGAGAGAGAGAGAGAGAGAGGAGAGAGAGAGAGAGAGAGAGAGAGAGAGAGAGATTGCAGTCTTAGTTTTTATGCATTTGAGGGGATGAATAAGTCCCTAAGTAATGAGAAAGGCGACCAGTCAAACCAGCGCTAGATATTCCATGAGATAAAATAGTAGGTCTTCAAAATCCTTTTCGGAAAATGCTGGGGTCAGGATATAGATTAACTCCCAGTGTCTCATTATTTCCTGGGAGGAGATCTCAATAAATTCTTATCCTCACACTGAAGTTGATGATGAGATTTTTATTTTCTACTGGTATTCAATCTCCCGAAGCTTCTCAGGGAACATGTGACAAATTACGTTAACCGTTTTGAAGAGATATTGTGTATGCGACCCGTCAAATAGTTGGTAAATGACCAGTTCCAATAAATTGTTACAACGGGTACAACCCCCCCCCCCCCACACACACACCCTTTCTGTATCATCTGAACTTTAAAAGGGGAAACATTATTATTATTATTATTATTATTATGTATTATTATGATTATGATTATTATTATTATATTATCATTATTATTATTAATATCATTAGTAATAGTATTATTATTATTATTATTATTATTATTCACTATATTATGCACAAGAGCTTGTGGTGGCCTATTGGAAACGTCCCTGCCTGGTGATCGCCAGACAAGGAAGGGTTCGAGTCCCGCTCAAACTCGTTACTTCCTTAGTGTCTACAAGCTTACCATCCTTGTGAGCTAAGGATGGAGCCTATAGATTTACCTGCTAATTCATCAGCAGCCATTGCCTGGTCCTCCTTGGTCCTAGTTTGGGTGGAGATGGGCTTGGCGCTGATCATACTTACTGTATATATGGTCAGTCTCTAGGGCATTATCCTGCTTGGATTTGGGGAGCCTATAGGCTTACCTGCTGATTCTTTAGAAGCCATTTCCTGGTCTTCCTTGGTCCTAGCTTGGGTGGAGAGGGGTTGGGCACTAATCATATGTATATGGTCAGTCTGTAGGGTATTATCCTGTTCGCTGGGGCAATGTCACCGTCCCTTGCTTTCTGCCATTCATTAGTGGCCTTTAAATCTTTAAAGTATCGTACTGCCTTTCAAAATCTCCATCGTACCCATTGGATTAGAATTCTCATTCTTTCCATGATATTGATTTTAATGATTATCTTTGCTCCTCTTTTCATTCTGCGATTAAGTTTTTATCATTTTTTTTTCTGTTTGTCCCAAATGTATTTGATTTCTCATTTATCTGTTATTAAAACGTATATTGTTAAATTTTCAGCTGTTTTTCGAAATTTAGACCTTATTTTTACGAGAAGTAAATATTTTTTATAGCACCATAATGAAATAATTTATAATCCTTAAATGTTAAATAGTCGTTAATCCTCTCTCTCTCTCTCTCTCTCTCTCTCTCTCTCTCTCTCTGATCGCATCTTTTATTCGTAAACCCATAAAACATAAATCTACCTACATTTCTGACAGACTTCATATATTCCAGAAAATAAATTTATTTCCAGAAAATATTTCCAGAAAATATAACAGAACAGTTCAAGTTGGACACTGGCTCAACACGGTATTTTAATTAACAATTGATTTTATTTAACATTTTTCCTTTGTTAACCGAAGCGGAATATTTCATAAAAGGATTTTACCATTGGTTATTTGAATAATCCAGTAAAACCATTATAAAAACATATTTTGTAAACGTTTAACATGGGTTATGTTTTACCCCCTGTTTGTGTATTAGTGTTTGTTTGTAAACAGTTTCCTGGCCACAATTATAATCGTAGAGTAATGAAAACTTGCAGAGATTAACTGCTATGTATAAAGCTGGAAATGATTAAATTTTGGAAGGTCAAGGTCAAAGGTCAAGGTTACATACAGTCAAGAAAAATGTCCAATTCACGCAATCAGCCATAAGTTTGTACATCGTTGTCACAGATTTCAAAAATTGGTTCCTATTTGAGTGTATGAAAATCCACGCCAATTAATACATGTTAAGGTCAAAGGTTAAGGTCAAGCAAAATATCCAATTCACGTAATCAGCCATAGGTTTGGACCATCGTTGTCTCAGATTTCAAAATTGGTTCCTATTTGAGTGTATGAAAATCCAAGCCAGTTGATACAGGTTAAGGTCAAGGTCAAGATAAAGGTTGAGAAATAAGCTGCCGTGACGGAGGTCGGCGCTCTACTAAGTGCCCCTCTAGTTTATCTAATTGCTAATAAAGTGTTATTAATAATATATGAATTAGAACTTGCAGATAATTTAATTTGATTAATTAATTTAATTATTTGTAATTTAATTAATTAGTTATTTAATTAATTTAATTATTTGTAATTTATTTTGGGAATCTTTTTTTAGGTTTGTTGAAATACCCGAAGCTAAATATATCCTTCCGTCATTCTTTTT
>NC_090727.1:71387125-71395484 GCF_036898095.1 Palaemon carinicauda | reverse complement strand
TTTAGGTGAAGGACATTAGGCGGTGCATAAGTAAGTTTGTGTCTAGGAGTGTTAGCAATATTTAATTGGTGTAAAGAACGAAGTTGTGCTTAATTACCATTGTTTATTTTTTATTAGCCATCCCGGTAAGATGATTAATTGGGTACACTATTCTATCTTATTTTTTTTTTTTTTTGAGGTTTTTATTATTTATTTATGAAAGGATCTATTTGTCTATCACGCACTGCCATTTAAGCCAATTTCTTCAGTTCCTGTTTCTATTTTTTTTTTGTATCTTTGTCTATTATGCATTCTTATTAAACGCCATTTCTCTAGTTCCTGTTCTTATACATATATATATATATATATATATATATATATATATATATATATATATTATATATATATATATATTATATAATGTATATATATATATATATGTATATATAAATGTGTATATATATATATGTGTGTGTATATATATATACATATATATATATATATATATATATATATATATATATATATATATGTATGTATGTATTTATATTTATTTTTTTTTGTCCACTACGTATTCCCATTTAATACCATTTATTTAGTTCTTTTTTCTATTCTTTCTATATCTTTGTCTATTACGCTTTCTTATATACCATCATAATTTTAGTTCCTATTTATGATTTTTCAATCTTAATTTACATTGATAAGTAATTATAATAGTATTAAGTTGTTGTTACTTTTCTTTATTAATACTTTTCAAATATAAACACACAAAAACAGATTGTTTTGGTGGTCTATGTGATAACGTCCCTGACTGTTGATTGCCAAACTGGGGTTTAGAGTCCCGCTCAAAACTCGTTAGTTCCTTTGGTCGCTGCAACCTCAACATCCTTGTGAGCTAAGGCTGGGGGATTTGGTGGATCCTGTAGGAGTATAGGTCTAACTGCTGAGTCATCATTAGCCATTGCCTGGCCTTCCTTGGTCCTAGGTTGGGGTGGGAGAGGGGGGCCTTGGGCCCTGATCATATGTATGAAGGGTATCTCAAAATTATGTATACACCCTTTGGATTGTTACACCTTGTTCAATTTATTGATATTAACGTGGAAAACAGATTCACAGGAGAGAAAAAATGCACATTTAAAGATTCCAAGAGTTCACTGCGAAAAAGTAAGGATACATGGGGCAATTAAAAAAAAAAAAAAAAAAAAAAAAAAAAAAAAAAAAAAAAAAAAAAAAAAAAAAAAAAAAAAAAAAAAGATCAGCTCACATAAAGTGTTCAAACTTATTGCCGTTCTGCTCAATGCACTTTTCGCTTCGTGAATATATGGAACTACAAACTGTTAGCATTTCTCTTGGTGTGTGAGCACATTCTTCTTCAATTGCCTCTCTAAGTTCGTCAATGGACGCTCGATTTTGGGATACCTGTTCCACGTGATAGTTGACGAACATTTTTTCCTGGGGGAATTCTGAACATTAGCAATAACATCTTGCTCTTTAATTGGGCTAGTCGATGTTCTTTTTCGTCTCTAGGGCATTGTCCTGCTTGATAGGGCAATGTCTCTGTCCCTTGCCTCTGCCATTCATGCGCGGCCTTTAAACCCTTTCAGCTTTCGATAACCTTCCTCGTTCCTGTGAATAGCTCTCTTAATTTTTCAGAATATTTCACCGTTTCCAAAGGTCCATTTGGTCGAAATAAAATAGGACCCAAGTAAAACTTTTCATTTTTCATTTGCCCTACTGCCAATCAATCCAGATCCCTCAGGTTTTCCATCTTTTTTTTTTTTTCCTTTTTCCCTTTTCGTATTTTTGGAATAGGATGATTCTTCTTTAATGTTTTCCCGGTCGCTTTCGAAAAATTTGGCATCGCCAATTTTTAGACAAAATATTGAGTCCAAAGTTTAGTCATTTCTACTTTTTATTTTATTTATTTTTAAGTCACTAGAAGAGTTGGAAGACCCAGGCCCTACATGGCTGAGGACTATGAAGCATGAAGTTGGAGATGATGGCTGGAGGTGTATTGATTTAAAAGCTCAAGATAGAGACGACTGGGGAAATTTAACTCAGGCCCTTTGCGTCAATATGCGTAGGTGTAGATGATGATGATGATGAATTTTAGGGCTGTGGTGGGCTATTAGAAATGGTCTATGCCCGTTGGTCCTGCCGGACTAGGATTCGAGTCCCACTCAATCTCAATAGTTTTTTTTGTAGTTTCTGCAACCTCACCATCATAAAGAGCTAAGAATGTGGGCTCTAGGGGAGCCTATATATCTACCTGCCGAGTCAGCAGTAGCCATTGCCTGGTCCTCCTTGGCCCTAGGTTGGGTGGAGAGGGGCTTAGGCGCTGATTATAGTTTCTCATATCATTTATTTAATTCCTTGTTTCCTTTCCTCACTGGGCTATTTTTCCTGTTGGAGCCCTTGGGCTTTATAGCATCTTGCTTTTCCAACCAGGGTTATAGGTTAGCTAATAATAATAATAATAATAATAATATACGGTCAGTCTCTAGGGCTTTATCAATGTCCCTTGCCATTGCAATTCCCGAGTAGCCTTTAAACCTATCTAAGTTATTCGAAATCTTTGACATATGCAAAACCGAAATGGTGGATATACTAGTATAGAAAAAAGCAATTCTTTTACTTTGTTCTTTTACAAGAGGTAAAAGGTATTATCTGCAAAAAAATAAATAAAAACAAATAAAAAAAATAAACTAAGACTCATTTACTGGCCACAATGCGACGTTTGTCCAGAGTTTAGACAGTCGTTAATTCTGAAAGGAATGGAATATTTATGCCGCCGGAGAGACTGGTGATAGAAACAGCTCAGTTGGACAGAATGAAAACATTTATCTCGGGGGCTTATTAGGAGGAGTGTATTGTTTGAGGTTTGGTTGAGTTCTCTCATTCTCGCTCTCACTTTTACTCTCAATCCTCCTCCTCCTCGTCCTCTTGTAGTGGTATTGTGGCTATATATACTGTATATAGTATATATACTGTATGTATGTATATATGTATGTATATATATATATATATATATATATATATATATATATATTTGTGTATATATATATATATATATTTTTATACATATATGTTGTATATTTATATATATATATATGTATACAATATACATATACTTATATATATATATATAATATATATATATATATATATATATATATATATATATATATATATTTATTAACTGAACTGCAGGTATTCTTTCCATGCATACATACATACAGTACATAACTACATACACACTGTACTGCTATTAACTGATACATCCCCCCCCTCTCTCTCTCTCTCTCTCTCTCTCTCTCTTCTCTCTCTCTCTCTCTCCTCTCTCTCTCTCTCTCTCTCTCTCACCACAACCTAAATCCCAATGGCATTTTATGAACTTTTTATACATTGAGATGCCTGGTATTCACGAGTCTCTCATCTGCCTTTCACTAATTGATTTTGAGATGTAGTAGTCCAACTCACTGTTTATTGTCCAAGGTCCCTAATAAACATTTCAGTAGTGTTTCTTTTTTAAATAACTTTATTCATTGATAGTTAACCTGTCCTCAGACCATTCAATTACACTATAGTCAATTCTTTTTAGTGAGGCAAATTTACACCGACTCGCAGGGGTGCCCTTTTAGCTCGGAAAAGTCTCCTGATTGCTGATTGGTTGGACGAGATAAGTGCCCTTTTAGCACGGAAAAGTGTCCTGATCGCTGATTGGTTGGATAAGATCATTCTAACCAATCAGATAGCAGGAGACTTTTCCGAGCTAAAAGGGCACCGCTGCGAGTCAGTGCAAATGCGTCTCATTAAAAAAAAAAAAAAAAGAGTATAGATTGATTACCTCCGTTAACGAAGTTGGAAGGAGGTTATGTTTTCGTCCCCTGTTTGTGTGTTTGTAATTTGGTGTGTGTGTTTGTTTGTGAACTGCTTCCTGGCCACAATTTTTATCGTAGATTAATTAAACTTCGATGGAATAACTGGTATGTAAAAAGCTTGAAATGATTAAACGGGAAAATTCAATATTAAAGTTCAAGGTCAAGGTCACGGTCAAGCAAAATTTCAAATTCACGTCATCAGCTATAAGTGTTGACATCGTTGTCACAGAGACCTTAAACTTGGTTCATATTTGAGTGTATGGAAATGCACGCTAATGCATTCTGAGGTCAAAGGTCAATATCAAGGTCAAGCAAAAGGTTAAGAAATAGCTGCTGCGGCGGAGGTATGCGCTCTACCGAGTGCTCCTCTAGTTCTTTGATGTTATAGAGAAAATTTGTAAGGTATGAATGCAAGAGTTTTAAACATTTTGTCTACTAATGCTCTATCCCTACGTTAAGGGGTCGGTTGCCTGATGCGTCCTCTCCAATGCCTTCGATCAAAGGCATCCTCTCCCACCAAACCTCTTTCAGCAGTGTGACTAAGGACTTCTTTTTGCAGTTTGTTTTTTGTAGTAATACCATTCTCCCTCTCTCTCTCTCTCTCTCTCTCTCTCTCTCTCTCTCTACTTCTTTTCCATCGTTATCCTTACATTAAGGGGTCGGTTGCCTGGTGCCTCCTCTCCAATGCATCCTCTTCCTCCAAACCTCTTTTAGCAGTATGGCTAAAGACTTCTTATTGTAGCTTATTTTTTGTAGTATTGCTATTCTCCCTCCCTCCCTCCCTCTCTCTCTCTCTCTCTCTCTCTGCTTAAACTAAATCGCTCTACCAAAGAGTGAATGGAGTCTCCGCTGATGGACTAAAAAGTCTATGTGACATCCAAAATCCCCGTAAGTCTCTCTCTCTCTCTCTCTCTCTCTCTCTCTCTCTCTCTCTCTCTCCTGTATGAATATTCCACATTAATATATGAAGGTTGGAAACATCATTGCAGTCTCTAAGTTTAATAGGGTTAGTAGTAATTTGCATGGTATGAACTCCATTGCCTTAATGGCCAAATAATTTCAGTGGCTCATTAGTGTGGCCGTGAGACCCTTCATGCACTGAAGAGCTTTTACAACTAATCATGAATAGGACCTTATTAATCGAGTTTAATACTCCAACTATTGTTCGGTTTAATACTCCAACTATTGTTCGTTTAATTACTCCAACTATTGTTCATTCGGTCAAGGATTAATTCTCTGGGTCGTGCTGGGTTTCAGAGAGAGAGAGAGAGCTTGCAGTCTTTTTTTTTAGATTTTTTGCATGTGAGTCGATAAAAGGAGAGAGAGAGAGAGAGAGAGAGAGAAGAGAGAGAGAGAGAGAGAGAGAGAGAGAGAATTTTGCATTCTTTTCTTAGTTTTGGTGCATGAGAGAGAGAGAGAGAGAGAGAGAGAGAGAGAGAGATTAGAATACTAGTTTGTAAATGAGGAATCTAATGTTGTACGAGAACTGATAACAAATGAGAGAGAGAGAGAGAGAGAGAGAGAGAGAGAGAGAGAGAGAGAGAGAGAGAGAGAGAGAGAGAGATTAGGAATACTAGTTTGTAAATGAGGAATCTAATGTTGTACGAAAACTGATAACAATTGAGAGAGAGAGAGAGAGAGAGAGAGAGAGAGAGAGAGAGAGAGAGAGAGAGAGAGAGACTTCGTGTCTCATAACTACGCTACAAACAGTACAGTATTTCCACTTTCTCATGACTACCTTAGAGAGAGAGAGAGAGAGAGAGAGAGAGAGAGAGAGAGAGAGAGAGACAGAGAGAGAGAGAGAGAGAGAGAGAGAGAGGGGGGGGGTCCTTCACTCAATAATCAATAAGACCCTAAGTAATGAGAAAGGCGACCAGTCAGACCAGCGCTAGATATTTCATGATATAAAATAGTAGGTCTTCAGAATCCTTCTCGGAAAATGCTGGGGTCAGGATATAGATTAACCTCCCAGTGTCTCATTATTCCTTGGGGAGGAGATCTCAATAAATTCTTATCTTATTTCACACTGAAATAGATCATAGGATTTTTTTTTACTGGTATTCAATCTCCTGAAGCTTCTCAGGGAATAACATGTCAAAAATTACGTTACCGTTTTTAAAGAGATATTGTGTATGCGACCCGTCAAATAGTTGGTAAATGACATGTTCCAATGAATTGTTACAACTGGTACAACTCCCCCCCCCCCTCCACACACCCTTTCTGTATCATCTGAACTTTAAAAGGGGAAACATTATTATTATTATTATTATTATTATTATTATTATTATTATTATTATTATTATTTTTGTTATTTTATTATTATTATTATTATTATTATTATTATTAATAGTATTATTATTAGTATTATTCTTATTATTATTAATAATAATATTATTAATATTATTATTACTATTATTATATTATTATTATGCACAAGAGCTTGTGGTGGCCTATTGAAACGTCCCTGCCTGGTGATCGCCAGACAAGGGTTCGAGTCCCGCCCAATCTCGTTACGTCCTTTAGTATCTGTAAGCTTACAGCCTTGTGAGCTAAGGATAGGGGATTTGTGGAGCCTATAGATTTACCTGCTGATTCTTCAGAAGCCATTAGCAGCCATTGCCTGGTCCTCCTTGGTCGTAGCCTGGGTGGAGAGGGGCTTGGGCGCTGATCATATGTTTATATGGTCAGTCTCTAGGGCATTGTCCTGCTTAGATTTTGGGAGCCTATAGGTTTACTTGGTGATTCATCAGCAGCCATTGCCTGGTCTTCCTTGGTCCTAGTTTGGATGGAGAGGGCTTGGGCGCTGATCATATGTATATATGGTCAGTCTCTAGGATATTGTCCTGCTTGGATTTGGGGAACCTATAGGTTTACTTGGTGATTCATCAGCGGCCATTGCCTGGTCTTCCTTGGTCTAGCCTGGGTGGAGATGGGCTTGGGCGCTGATCATACTTACTGTATATATGGCCAGTCTCTAGGGCATTATCCTGCTTGGATTTGGGGAGCCTATAGGTTTACTTGCTGATTCACCAGTGGCCATTGGCTGGTCCTCCTTGGTCCTAGTTTGGGTGGAGAGGGTTTGGGCGCTGATCATATGTATATATGACCAGTCTCTGGGCTTTGTTCCTGCTTGATGGGGCAATGTCACCATCCCTTACCTCTGCCATTCGTGAGTGGCCCTTAAGCCAATAAAGTATCGTAGTGGCTTTCAAAATCTCCATCGTACCCATTGGATTAAAATTCTCATTCTTTCTATGATTATTGATTTTAATGGTTATCTTTTCTCCTCTTTTCATTCTGCGATTAAGTTTTTATCAATTTTTTTTTCTGTTTGTTCTCAAATGTATTTGATTTCTGATTTCTCTGTTATAAAAACGTATATGGTTAAATTTTCAGCTGTTTTTATAAATTTAGACCATATTTTAACGAGAAGTAAATATTTTTCATAGCACCATAATGAAATAATTTATAATCCATAATTGTTAAATAGTTGTTAATTCTCTCTCTCTCTCTCTCTCTCTCTCTCTCTCTCTCTCTCTCTCTGATCGCATCTTTTATTCATAAACGCATAAAACATAAATCTATCTACATTTCTGACAGACTTCATATATTTCCAGAAAATAAATTTATTTCCAGAAAATATAACAGAACACTTCAAGTTGGACACTGGCTCAACACGGTATTTTAATTAACAATTGATTTTATTTAACAATTTTCCTTTCTTAACCGAAGCAGAATATTTCATAAAAGGATTTACCATTGGTTATTTGAATAAATCAGTAAAACAATTATAAAAAACGTATTTTGTAAACGTATAACATGGGTTATGTCTTACCCCTGTTTGTGTATTTGTGCGCTTGTTTGTAAAACAGTTCCTGGCCACAATTTTAATGTAGATTAATGAAACTTGCAGAGATTAACTGTTAGGCTAAAAGCTGGAAATTATTAAATCTTGGAAGGTCAAGGTCAAAGGTCAAGGTTACAGTCAAGCAAAATGTCCAATTCACGTAATCAGCCATATACATCGATGTCACAGATTTCAAACTTGTTTCCTATTTGAGTGTATAAAAATCTAAGCCAATTGATACATGTTAAGGTCAAGGTCAAGGTCAAAGTCCAAAAATAAGCTGCAGCGACGGAGGTCTGCGCTCTACTAGGTGCCCCTCTAGTTTATTTATCTAATTGCTAATAAAGTGTTAGTAACAATATATGAATTAGAACATGCAGATAATTTAATTTCATTAATTAATTTAATTAATTAATTCATTCATTCATTCATTTAATTTAATTAATTGTAATTTATTTTTTTTTTTTTTTCAGGTTTATTGAAATACTGGAAGCTAAATATATCCTTCCGTCATTCCTTTTTTCTGACAACCAATTTCTCTTCATTAATTAATTGCTGTATCAGAACAAACTGATGCAGTAATTAAAGTCCTTTTAAAGAAAAAATATAAAGTTTGAGTCATTTCTTGTAATCGTTTCTAATTGATATCATT
>NC_090727.1:71379625-71382125 GCF_036898095.1 Palaemon carinicauda | reverse complement strand
TTACTTTTTCGATTTTTTTCCATTTATGAATATTTACATTTTCGATTTTTTTCTTTATAAATATTTATTTTTTCGAATTTATATTTTTTTCTGTGTAAATATTTGCTTTTCAATTTTTTTCCTCTATAAATATTTACATATTCGATTTTTTTTTCTCTATAAATATATAATTTTTCGATATTTTTCTCTATAAATATTTACTTTTTCGATTTTTTCTCTATAAATATATAATTTTTCGATATTTTTCTCTATAAATATTTACTTTTTCGATCTTTTTCTCTATAAATATATAATTTTTCGATATTTTTCTCTATAAATATTTACTTTTTCGATCTTTTTCTCTATAAATATTTACGTTTTCGAATTTTTCTCCATATAGATATTTACTCTTTATATTTTTGTCTCTATAAATATTTACTTTTTCCCTTTTTTGTCCCACCGAAACCATTGAAATACTCTGATATATGTATCAATTTTTTTTCGGATTTTATTTCTTTTTCACTTTATCTAAAGCCCCTTGAACTGCATATAACCTTTTTCCTGGGAAATTTTATTTTTGTACCCATTGCTGTATCTAAAACTGGGCATTTTTCACATCAATTTCTATTTCTTTCTCACTCTATAAGATAACTTTTTTTTATTCGTTTTTTATGTCAGGTTTTTTCATTTTTTTTTTAAAAATAGAATCGTGAAGTATTTTCTTCAGGAAATTTCTATTTTTAAAACTGAGGATTTTTCTAATCAATTTTTATTTCTTTCTCACTCTATAAGATAACCAATTTTTTCTTTTTATCACAGGCATTTTTTAAAATTTTTCCTGGGATTTAAAATTTTTTTTAATTGTGAACTATTTTACCTTTATGTTTTTCTTATTGTTAAAGATAACTAATTTGCCTGTAATATATTTACCTCCTCCAACGAAGTTGGAAGAAGGTTATGTTTAACCCCTATTTGTGTGTTTGTACTGTAATTTGTGTGTGTGTTTGTTTGTTTGTGAACAGCTTCTCTTATAGTATATTTATTTCCTCATTTCCTTTCTTCACTAGGCTATTTTTCCTTTTTAGAGCCCTTGGGCTTATAGTATGAAGCTTTTCCAACTTATAATAATAGTAATAATAATAATAATAATAATAATAATAATAATAAAAGGTTTTTAGAGGCACATAGAGGTGGATTTACTCAGTACACTTAGCACGATCGTTTGGCCGTTGTTGATTAATCTAGTTATCTCTCTCTCTCTCTCTCTCTCTCTCTCTCTCTCTCTCTCTCTCTCTCTCTCTCTCTCTCTCTCTCTCACACACTTTTATTGCTCGTCTTTTACCACAGCTCTCCCCCCCCCCCTTTACTCTTCCAGCAATCGAATCGTTAAAACCCCTTTGTTGTAATTGGTTGCAATGCAGTGGAGTGTATCCTCTGTAACGGATCTCCATATTCTGGCGAGTTCTCTCTCGCGCGAACACTTCCCAAGTTGGAACGAATTGATGTTTCCAAAAGGGAGAAAGTGAAGAGTTATTCTTTTATTTACTTTTTATTACTGAGCTAGTGTACCCGACCCGTCAAAAATGACCGTTGAATATTTAGATAGATAGTGAACACACTCACCCTTTTGTAATTACAACCATATAGTTTTCGGTAATTTGTGGTAGATTGTGGTTTCCGAGTGTACCTCTCGGCTTTCCCTCTTTCACCGAAATTTGACTATTCACTCTCTCTCCCCTATTATTATTATTATTATTATTATTATTATTATTATTATTATTATTATTATCATTATTATTATCATCATCATCATCATCATTATTATTATTATTATTATTATTATTATTATTATTAGATTTATTATTATTATTATTATTATTATTATTATTATTATTATTATTACTACTTGCTTAGCTAAAACCCTAGTTGGAAAAGCAGAATGCTATAAGCCCGAGGGCTCCAACAGGGAAAATAGCCCAGTGAAGAAAGGAAAACGGAAATGACAAGAAAAGTAGTTAACAATTAAAATAAAATATTTTAAGAACAATAACATTAAAATAAATGTTTCATATACAACCTTCAAAAACTTTAAAAATACTAAAGGAAGAGAAAGAAGATAGAATAGCAAGCCCGAGTGTACCCTCGAGCAAGAGAACTCTAACCTAAGACAGTGGAAGACCATGGTACAGAGGCTATGGCACTACCCAAGACTAGAGAACAATTGTTTGATTTTGGAGTGTCCTTCTCCTAAGAGCTGCTTGCTAGAAAGTTGATGTCACTTCGACCAATCATTCTTAATTCTACATAAAGTAATTTTTTATTGTTATAAAATGAAGTATTAATTTTGGAACTGAATTTTCAAAACAATAATAAGCACTTCATTAGCCAAAATCAAACCATTGTTCCCTAGTCTTGGGTAGTGCCATAGCCTCTGTACAATGGTCTCAGGTTAAAGTTCTCTTGCTTGAGGGTACACTCAGGCATACTATGCTAACTGTTGACTTGTTTCCTTTCCTCACTG
>NC_090727.1:71367125-71374625 GCF_036898095.1 Palaemon carinicauda | reverse complement strand
TTGAAAGAGTCATACATATTTAAAGAAACATTATCAATATTGAGATCCGGATGTTGAGGAACCACCGTCCTTGACCTACTTACAATCATACTTTGAGTTTTGTTAGGATTCAACTTCATACCCCATAATTTGCACCATGCACTAATTCTAGCTAAATCTCTATTAAGGGATTCACCAACCCTAGATCTACATTCAGGGGATGGAATTGATGCAAAGAGAGTAGCATCATCTGCATATGCAACAAGCTTGTTTTCTAGGCCAAACCACATGTCATGTGTATATAGTATGAAAAGTAATGGGCCAAGAACACTACCATGTGGAACACCAGATATCACATTCCTATAATCACTATGGTGCCCATCAACAACAACTCTTTGAGATCTATTACTTAAAAAATCAATAATAATGCTAAAAAACGACCCACCCACTCCCAACTGTTTCAGTTTGAAAACAAGGGCCTCATGATTAACACGGTCAAAGGCAGCACTAAACTTCCCGACCACAATCAAGGGATTTCTGTAGAGCATTGGAGATTGTAAGAAGGGCCTCACATGCTCCAAGGCCTTTACGAAAACCAAATTGCAAACTAGGGAGTAGATGATTACCTTCAGCAAACCTATTAAGACGTTTTGCCAGAAGACGTTCAAAAACTTTAGATAATATGGGAGTTATGGAAATTGGGCGGTAATCAGTGGGACTTGAGCTACCACAAACACATTTACATAGAGGAGTAACATTACCAATTCTCCAACTAGTGCTAAAAGCTCCTCTTCTTGCTAACTTGCGCAAAATAACAGATAACTTTGGTGCTAAGAAATCTGCTGTCTTTATAAAAAACAAAGGAAAAATACCATTTGGGTCTACACCTCCATAAGCATCAAGGTCCATCAACAGTGCTTTAATCTCACGCGATCGAAAAGCTAAACTAGTTAGTTTAGCCTCAGGAAAACAGGAATGAGGAAGTTCAAGTTTTTCATTACTCTGTTTACTGTCAAAAACATCAGCCAAAAGGGTTGCCTTTTCCTTTGGACAGTGAGTGACTGAGCCATCTGGTTTAAGTAAAGGAGGAACTGTTGCATCTACACCAAAGAGTGCAGATTTAAGGGTAGACCACCATTTATATATATATATATATATATATATATATATATATATATATATATATATATTATATATTTATGTATATATATATAATATATATATATATATATATATATATATATATATATATATATATATCTATATCTATATCTATATATATATATATATTATATATATCTATATGTATATACGTATATATATAAATATATATATATATATATATATATATATATATATATATATATACAGTATATATATATATATATATATATATATATACAGTATATATATATATATATATATATATATATATATATATATATATATATATATATACACACACGACATTTTACTAATAATTTTTATTAATTTACTGGTAATTTGTGAACTATATGATTTCTACCAGCTTCCCAATTTTTCATTGGAAACAATTACTATAACACATATTAATTAATATGTTTGTGTCAGCGGAAAGTTTTGAATTTTTCATCCATTTCAACTGATAATGGTTAATTCCAAATTTAATGAATATCGAACTGATTTGATTCGAAGTAATCTGTCAGTTGCACACTCATTGATTGATACTTTTTTATTTATTTTTCATTATAAATGTCATTTGTATTTGAACGTTTATCATGTTTGCTTTTACCGGATTATCAGATGGAAACGTTTTAAACAGATGAAAACGTTTTAATACTTTAATAAGTTGTAATGCAGTTATGTCAGGGCTTGAATACACTGTCAGAAAAAAACCGTAATTTTAATCGGAAATTCTCCGTAAACACACTGTTCTCAAACGCATTTCAGTGAAATACAGGCGACCGTAATATTTACCCTACTTTTGTTAAAATCCCGTAATTTTAGTCGGAAGTCCTCCGGAAAAATTATACTGTTCTCAACCGTATTTCAGTAAAATAAAGGCAACCGTAATTTTACCTTACGTTCTTATTATCTTTTACGGTTTGGTGACCGTAATATCATTTCTTCAAGTCAATATATCCATTTTTAAAACGGTAAAAATCCTGAAATTAATGTTGCTAGGCATTTACTGTTTATTAATGCAAATTTTGAACAGTGTAGAATGCTTAATTACTAATATTATTATGAATAACAGCTTGTTAGAGTTCTCTTGCTTGAGGGTACACTCAGGCACACTGTTTTATCGAGTTTCTCTTTCTCTTGTTTTGTTAAAGTTTTTATCTATTATATAGAAAA
The DNA here is from genome assembly GCF_036898095.1 of Palaemon carinicauda. Classification (NCBI taxonomy): domain Eukaryota; kingdom Metazoa; phylum Arthropoda; class Malacostraca; order Decapoda; family Palaemonidae; genus Palaemon; species Palaemon carinicauda. Next base: position 71,372,309 of record NC_090727.1, on the reverse strand, counting down.
TATTTATTTTAATGTTATTTTCTTAAAATATTTTATTTTTCCTTGTTTCCTTTCATCACTGGGCTATTTTCCCTGTTGGGGCCCATGGGCTTATAGCATCCTGCTTTTACAACTAGGGTTATAGCTTAGCATTTAATAATAATAATAATAGTTAGGAAAAATTATACATGTATGTATAAATGAATATGCAAATTTTTTTGGAGTTCAAACTGGCAGCGAATGTTTTAATGTTGAATAGGATGACATAAGTCCTTCTTTATTGTTTAAAATATCTATTTTATGGTTGTTACTGTTCTTAGAATATTTTACGTTAATTGTTCATTACTTCTATTGTATTTTATTTATTTCCTTTCTTCACTGGGCTGCTTTCCATGTTGGAGCTCTTGGGCTTATAATGGCATGCTTTTCCAACTGGGGTTGTAGCCTAGATAATATATATTGTAATGTTGCTACTGTTCTTAAAATATTTTATTTCTCCTTGTTTCCTGTCCACTCTGGGCTATTTTCCATTTTGGAGCTCTTGGGCTTATAGCATCCTGCTTTTCCAAATAGGTTTGTTACTTAGCAAGTAATAATAATAATAATAATAATGATAATAATAATAATAATAGTAATTAATACGAGCGTAGATGGAAATGGCAGATTAAAATGGCCCAGGTAGTTTTTGGCGCTTATATAGATTTTTTTTTTCAATTTGACCTGGAAACAAAAAACTGACCCAAAATTTTTTTTCATTTCAGGATGTCTCTGTAAGAATAAACCACAACATCCTTTCCCGTGTCGTTATTTTCATCATAACACGAAGGAACGGTAAGTACAGTATAAAAGAAATTCTTATTTTTGAGAAAGTTTTAATATCTGCTGTGTAATTGTTCAGTGGCCACTTTTCCTCTTGGTAAGGTAGTATGTTGGCCAGGGCATCAGCCACCCGTTGAGATACTACTGCTAGAGAGTTATGGGATCCTTTGACTAGCCAGATAGTACTACATTAGATCCTTCTCTCTGGTTACGGTTCACTTTCCTTTTGCTTACACATACACCAAATAGTCTGGCTTATTCTTTACAGATTCTCCTCTGTCCTTATACACATGGCATACTGAGATTACCAAACAATTCTTCTTCACCCAAGGGGTTAACTACTGCAATGTAATTATTCAGTGGCCACTTTCCTCTTGGTAAAGGTAGACCCTCTAGCTATGGTAAGCAGCTCTTCTAGGGGAAGGACACTCCAAAATCAAACAATTGTTTCTCTAGTCTTGGGTAGTGCTATAGCCTCTGTACCATGGCCTTCCACTGTCTTGGGTTAGAGTTCTCTTGCTTGAGGGTACACTCGGGCACACTGTTCTATCTTATTTCTCTTCCTCTTGGTTTGTTAAAAATTTCATAGTTTATATAGGAAATATTTATTTTAATGTTGTTACCGTTCTTTAAATATTTTATTTTTCCATGTTTTCTCACTGGGCTATTATCCCAGTTGGGGCCCCTGGGCTTATAGGATCCTTCTTTTCCAACTAGGGTTGTAGCTTAGCAAGAAATTGTAATAATAATATAGAATATTTAAAGGGAATCTTCATTGCGTGGAAACAATCCTGGACATTTATTTTAAATGCTAATCATTCTGGAAATATTATAAGTCGTACCCAGATTGCATAATATGATCCAATCTCCGGAAACGAAATGTTTTTATACATTTCTCTTTAAATATATATTTAGTATTTTTTGAAGTTATTGTGTACAGTTAGAACTTACAGGTCAATTTCATTCTTGTTGTGCGTAATTGTTGGCTTTCTTTAATTAATTATTTATGGAAATAATGTGTTTTGTGTTTAGCAGTTTTGGGAACCTTACTTTGTATATATCTTTTTTTTTCTTTTTTTTAGATATTTTGTAACTATTCACATTCGCATTTTAATAGATTTTGTATCATGCGTATACATACATACACACACATATATATATATATATATATATATATATATATATATATATATATATATATATATATATACAGTATATATATATATATATATATATATATATATATATATATATATATATATATATATATATATATATATTAAAAAAAAAGTTCCACATTCTGTGATTATGAGCCATGAAATCATTCGAAATTTAAATTTTCTCTCAGACCAAATTGTGTAGTAAATCTATCATTTTATTAAATACATAGGCCCACATCAAGAATATTTCTCAACCGTTGTATACCTGTGTAATGACATTGTTTAGTATACCATAAGTTGTATTGAAGTCATTTGATTTGATCATAAAATTCGCTCAATATCTCGTATTACTAACAAATGTGATTTCGGATAAGAATTCATGTTATGAGGGTGTTGGAAGGACCCTTCCACCCCCAAAGGACGTACCGGTACGTTCTTGCAAAACACTGTTAATTACATGTTTTTACATATTATTGATAATGTTATGAGAAACTTCAGGCATTTTCCAAAAGAATGAGACCAACCTGACCTCTCTAGGACAAAAATTAAGCCTGTTAGATCAATTTCCAAGAATATATATAGCAAAATGTGCTCGAAATTTAACCTTATGGCGGGGGTAAAAGGGATAATATTAACAAGTGAGATTACAGATGAGAATTCCTATTATGAGGGTGTTGGAAGGGAGTTACGAAAATAACAGTGAGTTGTCATTGCTTTAAGAGAATTCTCGTTATCATAATTACTGGGTAAATTACGATAATGGCTGTGGGAGGGTGGTAGTAGGGAATGGAATGAGCAAATGCTAATGTAATGGTTATGAAGTGGAACAATTATTATTATTATTATTATTATTATTATTATTATTATTATTTTTATTATTATTATTATTATTTCTTGCTAAACTACAACCCTAGTTGGAAAAGCAGGATGCTATAAGGTCAGTGGCCCCAACATGGAAAATAGCCCAGTGAGGACAGGAAACAAGGAAAAATAAAATATTTTAAGAAGAGTAACAACATTAAAATAAAATCTTTTGATAGTAACAATATTAAAATAAATATCTCCTATATAAACTATAAAAACTTTAACAAAACAAGAGAAAGAGAAATAAGATAGAATAGTGTGCCCGAGCGTATACTCAAGCAAGAGAACTCTAACCCAAGACAGTGGATGACCATGGTGCAGAGGCTGTGGCTCTAGAGAACCCTTGGGAGAAGAAAGAGAGCCCATAGGTCTACCTGCTGAGTCATCAGCAGCCATTGCCTGGCCTTCCCTATTCCTAGTTTGGTGGAGAGGGGTTCTCTAGTGTCTTGTACCTGTTATTCAGGATTAGCCTTTAATCCTTTAAATAGATCTTTTAATGAAGTTATTGTTCTTAAAATATTTTATTTTAATTGTTTATTACTTTTCATATAGTAATGAACAATTAATATAAAATATTTTAAGATCGGTAATTAAAATAGTTCTTTTATATATGTACTATAAGGAGAGAGATGAGTTGAAATAGATATTAGTAGAATATCGAACAGTATTTTAGGAAAAGTCCCCTAATAAAAGACTTCAGAAACTCGTTAGTTCCTTTGGTCTCTGTAACCTCACCATCGTTGTAAGCTAAGGATGAGGATTTTGGGGGAGCCAATAGATCTTCCTGTCGCGTCATCAGCAGCCATTGCCTGGTCCTCCCTTGTCCTAGCTTGTGCGGAGAGGGTCTTGGGCGGTGATCCTATGTATATATGGTCAGTCTCTTGATAGGGCAATGTCAAGATGGGGGTTTAGAGGTGCCTATAGATCTTCTTGTTGAGTCATCAGCAGCCATTGCCTGACCCTCCCGGGTCCTACCTTAGGTGGAGAGGAGGCTTGGACGGTAATCATATGTATATATGATCAGTCTCTTGGGCATTGTCCTGCTATCTAGAGCAATATCACTGTCCCTTATTTCTGTCATTTATGAGTGACCTTTAAACCTTTAGAAACAACACCGGAATATATATTTGACATTGAATATATTTGTTTCCTATATAATATCTTAATGATTATTTACCTTTCTTTTATATTGGATTTTTGATTTAAAAAATACAATTCTTTTTAAAAGCGTCATGAACCAGTCCAAGCTGTATTATCCATTCGATTAATATATATATATATATATATATATATATATATATATATATATGTATGTATGTATATATATTATATATATTTACATATTTATATATGTATTTATATATATACATATATATATATAAAGAGAGAGAGAGAGTGAGAGAGAGAGAGAGAGAGAGAGAGAGAGAGAGAGAGAGAGAGATAGAGAGAGAGAGAGAATATCTCAACTTAGATTAGTGAATAGTCATAAAATTTCAAACTGTTCCGAGAAGTCCCCCTTATGTATCAGTTTCTCTCTCCTCTCTCTCTCTCTCTCTCTCTCTCTCTCTCTCTCTCTCTCTCTCTCTCTCTTCTACTACTACTACTACTACTACTGCTTCTACTACTACTACTACTACTACTGCTTCTACTACTACTACTACTACTACTTGCTGAGTGATATGTTTTTATAAAAAAAAAAAACGAATATAGTTATATTTATAATTTCATTCATACTAACATTTATGTTGTGTAATACGGTACTAAGGACAGATTTTGGAGTACTTTCAAGTTATATTGTAAACCTTAAATGGAGAATCTCTTAACGACTTGTGCCGCTATTGATAAACTGCTCTGCGTTTTGAAAGGGGACGAATAATCGGACCGCGAATTTCACTTTTACCAGTGTTCGAGTTCAAAACGGACTCGAACTGTACCCAGCTTCCAACATGTCGAAGGCTGGGTTGTATCTCTCTCTCTCTCTCTCTCTCTCTCTCTCTCTCTCTCTCTCTCTCTCTCTCTCTCTCTCTCTCAGGTCGGTGCAATGTACCGAAATTTCTCGTATTTATCATATATTCTGAGGTTCTATAGTAAATTTTTTTTAATGAGGCAGATTTGCACCGACTCGCAGCGGTGCCCTTTTCGCTCGGAAAAGTTTCCTCTTCCGAGATTGGTTGGATAAGATGACTCTAACCAATCAGCGATCAGGAAACTTTTCCGAGCTAAAAGGGCACCGTTTGCGAGTCAGTGCAAATGCGCCTCATTAAAAAAAAATTGACCATAGTTGAGTGTATGAAGATAGATATCTATAAGCACCATGGGTATATTAATTCAAATCAATGCACGAACAAACCCAACGTTTAAA
>NC_090727.1:71361874-71364374 GCF_036898095.1 Palaemon carinicauda | reverse complement strand
CAACAGGGAAAATAGCCCAGTGAGGAAAGGAAATAAGGAAATAAATAAATTCTTATCCTCACACTGAAGTTGATGATGAGATTTTTTTTTCTACTTGTATTCAATCTCCTGATGCTTCTCAGCGAACAACATGTGAGAAATTGCGTTACTGTTTTTAAGAGATAGTGTGTATGCGACCCGTCAAATAGTTGGTAAATGACCAGTTCCAATGAATTGTTGGAACAGGTACAACTCCCCCCCCCCACACACCCTTTCTGTATCATCTGAACTTTAAAAGGGGAAACATTATTATTATTATTATTATTATTATTATCATCATCATCATTATTATCATTATCATTATCATTATTATTATTATTATTATTATTAGTATTATTCTTATTATTATTATTAATATTATTATTATTTCTATTATTATTATTATTATTGTTGTTGTTATTATTATACACTCAAGAGGTAGTGGTGCCTATTGGTACGTTCCTGCCTGGTGATCGCCAGACAAGGAAGGGTTCGAGTCCCGCTCAAACTCGTTACTTCCTTTAGTGTCTGCAAGCTTACCATCCTTGTGAGCTAAGGATGGAGCCTATAGATTTACCTGCTAATTCATCAGCAGCCATTGCCTGGTCTTCCTTGGTCCTAGCCTGGGTGGAGAGGGGCTTGGGCGCTGATCATATTTTTATATGGTCAGTATCTAGGGCATTGTCCTGCTTGGATTTGGGGAGCCTATAGGTTTACTTGGTGATTCATCAGTGGCCATTGCCTGGTCCTCCTTGGTCCTAGTTTGGGTGGAGAGGGGCTTGGGCGCTGATCATATGTATATATGGTCAGTCTCCAGGGCATTGTACTCCTTGGATTTTGGGAGCATATAGGTTTACTTGGTGATTCATCAGCAGCCATTGCCTGGTCCTCCTTGGTCCTAGCTTGGGTGGAGAGGGCTTTGTCGCTGGTCTTATATATAAATTATATGGTCAGTCTCTAGTATATTGTCATGCTTGGTAGGGCAATATCACCGTCCCTTGCCTCTGCCATTCATGAGCAGCCTTTAATCCTATATAGTATCGTACTGCCTTTCAAAATCTCCATCGTACCCATTGGATTAGAATTCTCTTTCTTTCTATGACTATTGATGTTAATGATGATCTTTTCTCCTCTTTTCATTCTGCGAATTTTTTTTCTGTTTGTTTTCAAATGTATTTGATTTCTGATTTTTCTTTTATTAAAACGTATATGGTTAAATTTTCAGCTGTTTCTCGAAATTTAGACCATATTTTTACGAGAAGTAAATATTTTTTATAGTACCATAATGAAATAATTTATAATCCATAAATGTTAAATAGTCGTTAATTCTCTCTCTCTCTCTCTCTCTCTCTCTCTCTCTCTCTCTCTCTCATCGCATCTTTTATTCATAAACCGATAAAACATAAATCTATCTACATTTCTGACAGACTTCATATATTTCCAGAAAATAAATTTATTTCCAGAAAATATTTCCAGAAAATAAATTTATTTCCAGAAAATATTTCCAGAAAATAAATTTATTTCCAGAAAATATTTCCAGAAAATAAATTTATTTCCAGAAAATATTTCCAGAAAATAAATTTATTTCCAGAAAATATAACGGAACAGTTCAAGTTGGACACTGGCTCAACACGGTATTTTAATTAACAATTGATTTTATTTAACATTTTTTCCTTTGTTAACCGAAGCAGGATATTCATAAAAGGACTTTACCATTTGTTATTTGAATAAATCAGTAAAACCATTATAAAAACGTATTTTATAAACGTCTAACATGGGTTTATGTTAACCCCCTGTTTGTGTATTTGTGCGTTTGTGAACAGTTTCCTGGCCACAATTATAATCGTAGAGTAATTAAACTTGCTGAGATTAACTGTTATGTAAAAAGCTGGAAATTATCAAATTTTGGAAGGTCAAGGTTAAAGGTCAACTTCACGGTCAAGCAAAATGTCCAATTCACGTAATCAGCCATAAGTTTGTACATCGTTGTCACAGATTTCAAAATTGGTTCCTATTTGAGTGAATGAAAATCTAAGCCAATTGATACAGGTTAAGGTTAAGGTCAAGATAAAGGTTGAGAAATAAGCTGCCGCGACGGAGGTCTGCGCTCTACTAAGTACCCCTCTAGTTTATTTATCTAATTGCTAATAAAGTGTTATTAACAATATATGAATTTGAGCTTGCAGATAATTTAATTTAATTAATTAATTTAATTAATTTTAATTTATTTTGAGTATTTTTTTTAGGTTTATTGAAATACAGAAAGCTAAATATATCCTTCCGTCTTTCTTTTTTCAGACAACCAATTTTCTTTTCATTAATTAATTGCTGTATCAGAACAAACTGATGCAGTAATTAAAGTCCTTTAAAAGAAAAAAAGAAATAAAGTTTGAGTCATTTCTTGTAATCGTTTCTAATTGATATTATTGGAGGAAAGAGGAAGGGACCTGAATTATTAGTCTCTCTCTCTCTCTCTCTCTCT
>NC_090727.1:71351874-71359374 GCF_036898095.1 Palaemon carinicauda | reverse complement strand
TATATATATTTATATATATATATATATATATATGTATGTATATATATGTATATATATATATATATATATGTATATATATATATACTGTATATATATATATATATATATATAGAGAGAGAGAGAGAGAGAGAGAGAGAGAGAGAGAGATAAATATAACCAACTGCAAATTGCCAAAATTCTCTCTCTCTCTCTCTCTCTCTCTCTCTCTGCAAATGTAACCAGCTGCTTCAAATTGCCAAAATAATCATAATCCTGACAATATTTAGAAATTCTAAAGTAGGAATTTGAATACAAAGTTTATGTCATCACTCAATGGGCTTATTTGAATTTAGTCTATATTTTTTTATATATATTTCAAGAAAATTTATCTGCGTAAATAATCTGTCTTAATATTTTTCATTGAATTGATTCATTCTTTTCCTTACCGCACATAAAAAAAAAGTATCTAAACAATATTTCGAAAATTTGAATTCGTGATTTTGAAAAGAAAGTTAATATCATAGCCCACTGGGCTAACTTTGGTTTTTGTAGATTTTTTTCAATAAATAAAAAAAAAAAATCATGGTAGATAAGCTATTTTTTTCATTGAGTTGATTGAAAATTTCCCTTATCTCAGGTAAAATTAATACTTATTTTCCTTTTAAGAAAAAAAAACTCTAATGGTAAGCTAGTTCTTCATTGAATAGATTAAGTAATTTCCTTACCATTGGTAAAAATATTTATTTTCCTTTTAAGAAAAAAAAACTTAATGGTAATTTTTCATTGAATTAATTTAAGAAATTTCCTTAACACAAGTAAGGTTAATGTTTATTTTCCCTTTAAGAAAAAAGAAACTTTAATGGTAAGTTAGCTTTTCATTTTTCATTGAATTAATTTAAGAAATTTCCTTGCCACAGGTTAAATTAACATTTGTTTTCCTTTTTAATATCTTCGTTTTTGTGTTCCTCTTTCTGCTATTCAGTCTTCATCTTGTCCACATTTGCATGTTCATCCTCTCCCATTCTCCTGTCTTAACTTCTCAAATTTGCTTTGTCAACAGTGACTTTCCTTGCAAATCGCTCAGTGCTTTCGGTGCCGACAAAGAGAGAGAGAGAAGAGAGAGAGAGAGAGAGAGAGAGAGAGAGAGAGAGAGAGAGAGAGAGGGGGGGGGGTTACCGGAAGGTGAGATCATTGTTCCGTCAAATATTTTATGAATATATATATGTATATATATATATATATATATATACTGTATATATATATGTATATATATATATATATATATATATACTGTATATATACTGTATATATATATGTATATATATATATATATATATATACACTGTATATATACTGTATATATATATGTATATATATATATATATATATATACACACAATTATGTAGTTTATTAGCAAGTTTGCTTGCAGAAATAATCTCCTTAATTATGCAATTTATCAACATTTTTTTATGTAGAAATAATTGGAATAATTATGTCTTCTTATGGAAATAATCCTATTATTGACATTAAAATGGAAGGGACTAAACCTGATGATATTCACTGTAGCCTCATATAAGTGGGATGCTATCAGATATTCTTTTCATAATGAGTAATTGTATTACTACTTTTATAGGAATCGTAATTATGTATATAATTGTTTCTTTAGGTGTGCGTGAGTGGGGTTTTGACGGATGTTTTTGACAGTAAGCAGAGTAATATTGAACTGGCTTCATTACTGTTTTTTTTTTTTTTTTTTTTTTTTTTTTTAAAAGCTGAACTGACTAATTTTAAGCTTTCCGATTGGCCCTTTGAAAGTGCGTTACACTTAATCTAATTTTAGCTGTTGCACAGAGATCCTTAGATTCTAGATATGAAAAGTTCCCTTTGATGTTGGTTTTATTATTATTATTATTATTATTATTATTATTATTATTATTATTATTATTATTATTATTATTAGCTAGTTGGAAAAGCAGGATGCTGTAAGCCCAAGTTCCTTTTAATATTATTATTATCATTATTATTATTATTATTATTATTATTAATAGCTAGTTGGAAAAGCGGGATGCTGTAAGCCCAAGTTCCTTTTATTAATATTATTATTATTATTATTATTATTATTATTGCTGCTGTTGTTATTATTATTAGCTAAGCTACAACCCTAGTTCAAAAAGCAGGATGCTATTAGCCCAAAGAGCCTCAACAGGGAAAAATAGACCAGTGAGGAAAGAAAATAAGGTATTATTATTATTACTATTATTATTATTATTATTATTATTATTATTATTATTATTATTATTATTATTATTAGCTAGTTGGAAAAGCAGGATGTTGTAAGCCCAAGTTCCTTTTAATATTATTATTATTATTATTATTATTATTATTATTATTATTATTATTATTATTATTATTATTATTAATACCTGAGCTACAACCCTAGTTGGAAAAGCAGGATGCTGTAAGCCCAAGTTCCTTTTAATATTATTATTATTATTATTATTATTATTATTATTATTATTATTATTATTGCTGTTGTTGTTATTATTATTAGCTAAGCTACAACCCTAGTTGAGAAGACAGGATGCTATAAGCCTAAAGAGCCTCAACAGGGAAAAATAGCCCAGTTAGGAAAGAAAATAAGGTATTTTTATTATTATCATTATTATTATTATTATTATTATTATTATTATTATTATTATTATTATTATTATTATTATTATTAGCTAATCTACAACTCTAGTTGGAAAAGCAGAATGCTATAAGCCCAAAGGGTCTAACAGGGAAAATAGCCCAGTGAGGAAAGGAAATAAATTATTATTATTATTATTATTATTATTATTATTATTATGAGCTAAGCTACAACCCTAGTTGTAAAAGCAGGATGCTGTCCAAGGCTCCATCAGGGAAAATAGCCCAGTTAGGAGAGGAAATAAGAAAATAACTCAATTATATGAAAAGTAATGAACAATTAAAATAAAATGTTATAAGAAACAGTAACATTAAAACAGTTCTTTCATATATAAACTATAAAAAGTGACGTATGTCAGCCTCTTTAAGAAAAAAAAAAAAAACATTAACCGTGTTAATTATCCTTTAGATTTGAAATTTGAGTTTGAGAAGAATTTCATATAATTGAATATTAATCGCATAGATTGCAAGAGAATTATTGTGGGTGGACACTAAATTATAGTTGCAACCCTTTGGCTTGTTATGTCTCGTTTTTTCTAGCTAGGGAGGCAGTTTATCAAAAACTAATTATAAAACTAATGATATTAATTTGATGTAACTGATTATAATATTTATTTTCTTTTACCTTCGTATGTAATCTGGTAAGCAGCTCTTCTTGCAGGAAACTCCAAAATCAAACCATTGTTCTCTAATCTTGGGTAGTGCCATAGCCTCTGTACCATGGTCTTCCACTGTCTTGGTTTAGAGTTCTCTTGCTTGAGGGTACACTCAGGCACACTGTTCTATCTAGTTTCTCTTCCTCTTGTTTTGTTAAAGCTTTTATGGTTTATATAGGAAATATTTATTATAATGTTGTTACTCTTCTTAAAATATTTTATTTTTTCCTTATTTCCTTTCCTCACTGAGTTATTTTCCTTGTTGGGGCCCCTGGGCTTATAGCATTCTGCTTTTCTAACTAGGGTTGTAGCTTAGTGTTTAATAATAATAATAATAATAATAATAATAATAATAATAATAATAATAATATTACATTGTCGGATGAAGTTAAAAATGTTATTCACCAAATCCTCTCTAGAAGCTCAGTACCTTGATACTCCTTTTCCCATTTGTCTGAGTGTGCTGTTAAGTCCTATTCATTCTCTGTTAGCATTGTGATTTCTCTCTCTCTCTCTCTCTCTCTCTCTCTCTCTCACTCTCTCTCTCTCTCTCTCTCTCTCTCTCCTGGCTTTGTGTGAGTTATTTGTCATTTCCTTACTGTGATTCTCTCTCTCTCTCTCTCTCTCTCTCTCTCTCTCTCCTGGATTTGTGAGTTTCTCTCTCTCTCTCTCTCTCTCTCTCTCTCTCTTAGATTTGTGAGTTTCTCTCTCTCTCTCTCTCTCTCTCTCTCTCTCTCTCTCTCTTAGATTTGTGAGTTTCTCTCTCTCTCTCTCTCTCTCTCTCTCTCTCAGATTTGTGTTATCTTTTGTTTTTCCGTATTTCTGTGATTTCTCTCTCTCTCTCTCCCTCTCTCTCTCTCTCTCTCTCTCTCTCTCTCTCTCTCTCTCATGCATTTGACGTTTTATGTATTCCAGGATGTGGATAATCATCATTGTTGTCCTTTCTTATTATTATTATTATTATTATTATTATTATTGTTATTGTTGTTGTTATGATGATGATCATGAAGATGGTGGTTGTTATTATTATTATTATTATTATTATTATTATTATTATTATTATTACTTGCTAACCTACAACCCTAGCTGGAAAAGCAGGAGGCTATAAGCCCAGGGGTCTCCAACAGGGAAAATAGGCCAGTGAGGAAAGTAAACAAGGCAAAATAGAATATTTTAAGAAAAGTATCATTAAAATGGATATTGATATTATTATCCTTTTAATATTATTATTATTATTATTATTATTAGCTAAGCTACAACCCTAGTTGGAAAAGCAGGATGCTATAAGCCCGGGGGGCTCCAACAGGGAAAATAGCCCAGTGAGGAAAGGAAACAAGGCAAAATAGAATATTTTAAGATCAGTATCATTAAGATAAATATTAATATTATCCTTTTAATTAAACGCTTATATTTCCTTCACTGTATATCTGCATTGATATACGCTCTTCTTCTTCTTCTTCTTCTTCTTATTATTATTATTATTATTATTTTTATTATTATTATTATTATTACTTGCTAAGCTACAACCCTGGTTGGAAAAGCAGGGTGCTATAAGCCCAGGGGGCTCCAACGGAGAAAATAGCCCAATGAGGAAAGGAAACAAGGCAAAATAGAATATTTTAAAAACAGTATCATTGAAATAAATATTAATATCATAATCCTTTTAATTAAAAGCTTCCATTTCCTTCACTCTATCTCTGCGTTGATATACGCTCTTCTTCTTCTTCTTCTTCTTCTTCTTCTTCTTCTTCTTCTTCTTCTTCTTCTTCTTCTTCTTCTTCTTCTTCTTCTTCTTATTATTATTATTATTATTATTATTATTACTTGCTAATCTACAACCCTAGTTGGAAAAGCAGGATGCTATAAGCCCAGGGGGCTCCAACATTGAAAATAGCCCAGTGAGGAAAGGAAACAAGGCAAAATAAAATATTGTAAGAAAAGTAACATTCAAATAAATATTAATATTATTATCCTTTAATTAAACGCTTCCATTTCCTTCACTCTATCTCTGCGTTAATATACGCTCTTCTTAATGTCTCCTCTTGATTCATATAGAATGCATTTGCCATGTTGTGCCGCCAGAACTAATCTTAATTACCTTCCCCCAATATGACAGTCATCTTCCTTAGCTCAGGCTATATATGGCCTTCCACTGTCTTGGGTTAGAGTTCTCGTGCTTGAGAGTTCACTCGAGCACACTATTCTATCTTATTTCTCTTCCTCTTGTTTTGTTTGAAGTTTTTAGAGTTTACATACGAGATATATTAATGTTGTTACTCTTCTTAAAAATATTCTATTTTTCTTTTTTCCTTTCCTCACTGGTTTATTTTCCCTGTTGGAGCCCCTGGGCTTATAGCATCCTGCTTTTCCAACTTGGGTTGTAGTTTAGCTAGTAATAATAATAATAATAATAATAATAATAAATAATAATAATAATAATAATAATAATAATAATAATAATAATGTTTCTGTTCTTGAAACTCTCCTCGCTGCATAATATCAGTGTTTCAGTATATATATCCCTACAAGTTTTATTATTCTACGATTAAAATTGTGGACAGGAAGCTGTTCACAAACAAACACACACACTTAAACAAACACAGACAGAGGGGTAAAACAACCTCCTTCCATCATCGTTGACAGAGGTAATAATCCGGTGAACTGTATTTTTTCTATATTTTATTTTATTTATTTTTCTATATTTTCTATATTTTTTCTATATTTTTCTATATTTACTATATTTTTCTCTATATAGTCTATATATATTCTATAGCCGTAGAGAATGAAGAATATTTTCTTTGCAAGGGTTATAAGAAATTTAAAGCAAATCTTAGGAAATATTATTTACAATTATCTGTCTTCCCAATATTGATAATTTCAAATTCTCTCTAATTCAAATAAAGGAATTTCAATTTCACTTTTATTATTAGATTTAGTTTATATAGTTTTTTATCACTCTGGTCACGATTTTTCTCTATAAATATTTACTTTTTCCATTTTTTTGTAAATATTTACTTTTTTCTATTTTTTCTCTATAAATATTTACTTTTTCCCTTTTTTGTCGCACCGAAACCATTGAAATACTTTGATTTATGTATCAATTTTTTTTCTTCGGATTTTAGTTCTTTTTCACTTTATCTAAAGCCCCTTGAATTGTATACAACCTTTTTTTAGGTGATTTTTATTTTTGTACCCATTGATGTATCTAAAACTGGGCATTTTTCACATCAATTTCTATTTCTTTCTCACTCTATAAGATAACTTTTTTTCGTTTTTTATTCAGGTTTTTTTCATATTTTTTTTTTTATAGAATCGTGAAGTATTATCTTCAGGAAATTTTTTATTTTTAAAACAGGATTTTTCACATCAATTTCTATTTCTTTCTCACTCTATAAGATAACTTTTTTTTTCGTTTTTTTATGTCAGGTTTTTTATTTTTCTTTATATAGAATCGTGAAGTATTTTCTTCATGAAATTTCCATTTTTAAAACAGGATTTTTCACATCAATTTCTATTTCTTTCTCTCTATAAGATAACTTTTTTTTCTTTTTTATGTCAGGTTTATTCATTTTTTTTTTTATAGAATCATGAAGTATTTTCTTGAGGAAATTTCTACTTTTAAAACAGGATTTTTCACATCAATTTCCATTTCTTTCTCACTCTATAACTTTTTTTTTTCGTTTTTATGTCAGGTTTTTTCATTTTTTTTTTATAGAATCTTAAGGTATTTTCTTCAGGAAATTTCTATTTTTAAAACTGAGGATTTTTCACATCAATTTCCATTTCTTTCTCACTCTATAGTCTATAAGATAACTTTTTTTTTCGTTTTTTGTCAGGTTTTTTTCATTTTCTTTTTTTTATAGAATCATGAAGTATTTTCTTCAGGAAATTTCTGTTTTTAAAACAAGATTTTTCTAATCAATTTCTATTTCTTTCTCACTCTATAAGTTAACTTTTTTTCGTTTTTTATGTCAGGTTTTTCATTTCTTTTTTCTTTCTATAGAATTTTGAAGTATTTTCTTCAGGAAATTTCTGTTTTTAAAACTGAAGATTTTTCACATAAATTTCTATTTCTTTCTCACTCTATAAGATAATTTTTTTTTGTTTTTATGTCAGGTTTTTTCCTTTTTTTTATAGAATCGTGAAGTATTTTCTTCAGGAAATTTCTATTTTTAA
>NC_090727.1:71339374-71346874 GCF_036898095.1 Palaemon carinicauda | reverse complement strand
ATGAACTTGTTAAGAGTAAAAGTAAAGAATAAATTGATATTTTATTGACAAGTTAAGGTTGTGGTGGCCGATGTGGTAACGTCCCTAATTGGTAATTACCAGATTGGGGTTCGAGTCCCGCTCAAACTCGTTAGTTTCTTTGATCGCTGCAACCTCACCATCCTTGTGAGCCAATGATGGGAAGTTTGGGGGAGCCTATAGGTCTATCTGCTGAGTCATGAGCTGTCCTTGGTCCTAGCTTAGGGGGAGAGGGGGCTTGGGCGCTGAACATACGATGGTCAGTCTCTAGGGCATTGTCCTGCTTGATAGGGCAATGTCACTGTCCCTTGCCTCTGTCTTTCACGAGCGGCCTTTAAACCTTTATAGAAAATTCCTTACCAGAGTTTGCTCAGCATCATTTCCATGCTGAGAGAGATGCAGCGAGTTGCTGACTCGAGTTTACCTTCTTTTGTTTTCTGCTGATCAGGTTAACTCGATTTAATACTTCCAGTTTATCCTGGTTTTCGGGACTCGATCGTAATTTATGAATTTACTAAGAGAATACAAATTTATTTTCTTCCGGCGGGGTGTATATATATATATATATATATATATATATATATATATATATATATATAATATACATATATATATATATATATATATATATATATATATATATATATATATATATATATATATATATATATATATATATATATACTGCATACTAGTGTATGCCCCCCGTCAAAAGTGACGGATAGATATTTAGATATATATATATATATATATATATATATATATATATATATATATATATATATATATATACGCACACGCGCCCCTCTCTCATCGGGGTATGGCTACTCCTTCTCTCCCTACCCGATGGACAGAGCATGGTTGGAAAGATTTATATATATATTATATATATATATATATATATATATATATATATATATATATATATATATATAAATATACATATATATATATATATACATTATATATATAGATATATATATATATATATATATATATATATATATATACATATATATATATATATATACACACACGACATTTTACTAATCATTTTTATTAATTTACTGAAGTCATTTGTGAACTATATAATTTCTAACAGCTTCCCAATTTTCCATTGGAAACAATCACTATAACATATATCAATTAATATGTTTGTGTCAGCGGAAAGTTTTGACATTTTTTATCCATTTTAACTGATAATGGTTAATTCAAAATTCAATGAATATCAAACTGATTTGATTTGAAGTAATCTGTCAGTTGCACACTCATTGACTAATACATTTTTTTTCATTATAAATGTCATTTGTATTTGAACGTTTAACATGTTTGCTTTTACCGGATTATCAGATAGAAACGTTTTAAACAGATGGAAACGTTTTAAACAGATGAAAACGTTTTAAACAGATGGAAACGTTTTAAACAGATGGAAACGTTTTAAACAGATGGAAAAGTTTTAAACAGATGGAAACGTTTTTAAACAGATGAAAACGTTTTAAACAGATGGAAACGTTTTAAACAGATGGAAACGTTTTAAACAGATGGAAAAGTTTTAAACAGATGAAAACGTTTTAAACAGATGGAAAAGTTTTAAACAGATGAAAAGGTTTTAAACAGATGGAAAAGTTTTTAAAAGATGGAAAAGTTTTAAACAGATGAAAACGTTTTAAACAGATGAAAACGTTTTAAACAGATGGAAACGTTTTAAACAGATGAAAAGGTTTTAAACAGATGGAAAAGTTTTTAAAAGATGGAAACGTTTTAAACAGATGAAAAGGTTTTAAACAGATGGAAAAGTTTTTAAAAGATGGAAACGTTTTAAACAGATGAAAACGTTTTAAACAGGTGAAAACGTTTTAATACTTTAATAAGCCGGGCGTTCGAGTCCCGCTCAGACTCGTTAGTGCCATTAGTGTCTGTAACCTTACCATCCTTGTGAGCTAAGGTTGGGGGGTTTGGGGGAGCCTATAGGTCTATCTGCTGAGTCATCAGCAGCCACTGCCTGGCCCTCCCTGGTCCTAGCTTGGGTGGAGAGGAGGCTTGGGCGCTGATCATATATATATGGTCAGTCTCTAGGGTATTGTCCTGCTCACTAGGGCAATGTCACTGTCCCTTGCTTCTGCCATTCATGAGCGACCTTTAAACCTTTAATTCAGTTATGTCAGGTCTTGAATACACTGTTAGAAAAAAAAAAAACCGTAATTTTAATCGGAAATTCTCCGTAAAAATATACTGTTCTCAACCGTATTTCAGTAAAATATAGGCGACCGTAATTTTTACCCTACTTTTGTTAAACACCCGTAATTTTAGTCGGAAGTCCTCTGGAAAAATTATACTGTTCTCAACCGTATTTCAGTAAAATACAGGCGACCGTAATTTTTACCCTACTTTTGTTAAAAACCCGTAATTTTAATCGGAAATTCTCCGTAAACATATACTGTTCTCAACCGTATTTCAGTAAAATACAGGCGACCGTAATTTTTACCCTACTTTTGTTTAAAACCCGTAATTTTAGTCGGAAGTCCTCCGGAAAAATTATACTGTTCTCAACCGTATTTCAGTAAAATACAGGCGACCGTAATTTTTACCCTACTTTTGTTAAAAACCCGTAATTGTAGTCGGAAGTTCTCCGGAAAATTATACTGTTCTCAACCGTATTTCAGTAAAATACATGCGACCGTAATTTTACCTTACGTTGTTATTATCTTTTACGGTTTGGTGACCGTAATATCACTTCTTTAAGTCAATATATCCATTTTTAAAACGGTAAACATTCTGAAATTAATGTTGGTAGACATTTACTGTTAATAATGCAAATTTTTAACAGTGTAGAATTCTTAATTACTAATATTATTATGAATAACAGCTTGTTAGAGTTCTCTTGCTTGAGGGTACACTCGGGCACACTATTTTATCTAGTTTCTCTTCCTCTTGTTTTGTTAAAGTTTTTATCTATTATATAGAAAATATTTATTTTAATGTTATTACTTTTCTTAAAATATTTTATTTTTCCTTGTTTCCTTTCCTCACTGGTCTATTTTCCCTGTTTGGGCCCATGGGCTTATAGCATCCTGCTTTTCCAACTAGGGTTATAGCTTAGCATTTAATAATAATAATAATAATTAGGAAAAATTATACATGTACAGTATGTATAAATGAATATGCGAATTTTTGTGGAGTTCAAACTGGCAGTGAATGTTTAAATGTTGAATAGGATAACATAAGTCCTTCTTTATTGTTTAAAATATCTATTTTATGGTTGTTACTGTTCTTAGAATATTTTACGTTAATTGTTCATTACTTCTATTGTAGTTTATTTATTTCCTCTCCTCACTGGGCTGCTTCCCCTGTTGGAGCTCTTGGGCTTATAATATCATGCTTTTCCAATTGGGGTTGTAGCCTAGATAATATATATTGTAATGTTGCTACTGTTCTTGAAATATTTCATTTCTCCTTGTTTCCTGTCCTCACTGGGCTATTTTCCCTTTTGGAGCTCTTGGGCTTATAGCATCCTGCTTTTCCAAATAGATTTGTAACTTAGCAAGTAATAATGATAATAATAATAATAATAATAATAATAATAATAATAATAATAATAATGATAATAATAAGAGCGTAGATGGAAATGGCAGATTGAAATGGAAGATTTTATTGAAAGGTTTTTCTGGCCCAGGTAGTTTTTGGCGCTTGTATATAATTTTTTTTTTTTCAATTTGACCTGGAAACAAAAAACTGACCCAAAATTTTTTCCATTTCAGGATGTCACTGTAAGAATAAACCACAACATCCTTTCCCGTGTCGTTATTTTCATCATAACACGAAGGAACGGTAAGTACAGTATAAAAGAAATTCTTATTTTTGAGAAAGTTTTAATCTCTGCAGTGTAATTGTTCAGTGGCCACCTTTCCTCTTGGTAAGGTAGTAGGTTGGCTAGGGCATCAGCCACCCGTTGAGCTACTACCGCTAGAGAGTTATGGGGTCCTTTGACTGGCCAGATAGTACTACATTAGATCCTTCTCTCTGGTTACGGTCCACTTTCCCATTTATTACACATACACCATATAGTCTGGCTTATTCTTTACAGATTCTCCTCTGTCCTCATACACCTGACATACTGAGATTACCAAACAATTCTTCTTCACCCAAAGGGTTAACTACTGCAATGTAATTATTCAGTGGCCACTTTCCTCTTGGTAAGGGTAGAAGAGACTCTTTAGCTATGGTAAGCAGCTCTTCTAGGGGAAGGACACTCCAAAATCAAACCATTGTTCTCAAGTCTCTTGGATAGTGCCATTGTCTCTATACCATGGCCTTCCACTGTCTTGGGTAAGAGTTCTCTTGCTTGAGGGTACACTCTGGCACACTGTTCTATCTTATTTCTCTTCCTCTTGTTTTATTAAAGATTTCATAGTTTATATAGGAAGTATTTATTTTAATGTTGTTACTGTTCTTTAAATATTTCATTTTCCCTTGTTTTCTCACCGGGCTATTATCCCAGTTGGTGCCCCTGGGCTTATAGGATCCTTCTTTTCCAACTAGGGTTGTAGCTTAGCAAGAAATAATAATAATAATAATAATAATATAGAATATTTAAAGGGAATCTTCGCTGCGTGGAAACAATCCTGGACATTTATTTTAAATGCTAATTATTCTGGAAATATTATAAGTCGTACCCAGAGTGCATAATATGACCCAATCTTCAGAAACAGAATGTATATTTAGCGTGGAAAGTTATGTAAATTTCTCTCTAAATATATATTTAGTATTTTTTGGAGCTATTGTGTACAGTTAGAATTTACAAGTCAATTTCATTCTTGTTGTGCGTATTTGTTGGCTTTCTGTAATTAATTATTTAGTAAAATATTGTGTTTTGTGTTTAGTAGGTTTGGGAACTTCACTTTGTGTATATTTTTTTTTTTTTTTTTTTTTTAGATTTTTTGGAACTATTCACATTCGCATTTTAATAGATTTTGTAGCGTGCATATATATATATATATATATATACATATATATATATATATATATATATATATATATATATATATATATATATGTATGTATGTATGTATGTGTGTAGAAATCACGAAAGCTGACACGTGATGAATATAAAATGTATTATAGCCACGAAAGGAAAAATGAAAAGACTTGATTGGAGTTAGTACTTTCATCCACTCAGGATATTGTCCTGAGTGGATGAAAGTACTAACTCCAATCAAGTCTTTTCATTTTTCCTTTCGTGGTTATAATACATCATATATATATATATATATATATATATATATATATATATATATGTATATATATATATATATGTATATATATATATATACACATATATATATATATATATATATATATATATATATATATATATACTAAAAAAAAGTTCCACATTCTGTGATTATGAGCCAGGAAATCATTCAATTTTTAAATTTTCTCTCTGACCACATTTTGTAGTAAATCCATTATTTTACGAAATACATTGGCCCACATCAAGAATATTTCTCAACCGTTGTATACTTATGAAATGACATTGTTTAGTATATCATAAGTTGTATTGAAGTAATTTGTTTGATAATAAAACGTGCTCAATATCTCGTATTATTAACAAGTGTGATTTCGGATAAGAATTCATGTTATGAGGGTGTTGGAAGGACCCTTTCACCCCCAAAGGACGTACCGGTACGTTCTTGCAAAACACTGTTAATTACATGTTTTTACTTATTTTTTATAATTTTATGAGAAACCTCAGGCATTTTCCAAAAGAATGAGACCAACCTGACCTCTCTAGGACAAAAATTAAGCCTGTTAGAGCAATTTCAAAAAATATATATAGCAAAATGTGCTTGAAATTTAACCTTATGGTGGGGGTAAAAGGGATAATATTAACAAGTGAGATTACGGAAGAGAATTCCTGTTATGAGGGTGTTGGAAGGGGATTACGAAAATAACAGTGAGTTGTGATTGCTTTAAGAGAATTCTCGTTATCATAATTACTGGGTAAATTACGATAATGGCTGGGGGTGGGTGGTAGTATGGAATGGAATGAGGAAATGTTAATGTAATGGTTATGAAGTGGAATAATTATTATTATTGTTATTATTATTTTTATTATTATTATTATTATTATTATTATTACTCGCTAAACTACAATCCTAGTTGGAAAAGCAGGATTTTATACGTCCAGGGGCCCCAACAGGGAAAATAGCCCAGTGAGGAAAGGAAACAAGGAAAAATAAAATATTTTAAGAAGAGTAACATTAAAATAAAATCTTTTAAGAATAGTAACAATATTAAATAAATATCTCCTATATAACCTATAAAAACTTTAACAAAACAAGAGAAAGAGAAATAAGATAGAATAGTGTGCCCGAGTGTATACTCAAGCAAGAGAACTCTAACCCAAGCCAGTGAATGCCCATGGTGCAGAGGCTGTGGCACTAGAGAACCGTTGGGAGGAGAAAGAGAGCCCTGAGTTCTACCTGCTGAGTCATCAGCAGCCATTGCCTGGCCCTCCCTGTTCCTTGTTTGATGCAGAGGGGTCATTCTCTTGGGCATTGTCTTGTCTTGTACCTCTGTTATTCAGGATTAACCTTTTATCCCTTAAATAGATCTTTTAATGAAGTTGATGTTCTTTAAATATTCTATTTTAATTGTTTATTACTTTTCATATAGTAATGAACAATTAATATAAAATATTTTAAGATCGGTAATAACATTAAAATAGTTCTTTCATATATGTACTATAAAGAGAGAGATGAGATTGAAATATATATTGGTAGAATATCGAACAGTATTTTAGGAAAAGTCCCCATATAAAAGACTTCAGAAACTCGTTAGTTCCTTTGGTCTCTGCAACCTCGCCATCCTTGTGAGCTAAGGATGGGGATTTTTGGGGAGCCAATAGATCTTCTTGTTGAGTCATCAGCAGCCATTGCCTGACCCTCCCTGGTCCTTGCTTGGGTGGAGAGGGTCTTGGGCGGTGAGTTTATGTATATGTGGTCAGTTTCTTGATAGGGAAATGTCAAGATGGGGGTTTAGAGGAGGCCTATAGATCTTCTTGTTGAGTCATCAGCAGCCATTGCCTGACCCTCCCTGGTCCTACCTTAGGTGGAGAGGAGGCTTGGACGGTAATCATATGTATATATGATCAGTCTCTTGGGCATTGTCCTGCTATCTAGAGCAATATCACCGTCCCTTACCTCTGTCATTTATGAGTGACCTTTAAACCTTTAGAAACAACACCGGAATATATATATATATATATATATATATAAATTTATATATATATATATATATATATTTGACATTGAATATATTAGTTTCCTATATATATCTTAATGATTATTTACCTTTCTTTTATATTGGATTTTGATTACAAAAAAATAATTCTTTAATACTCTAAAAATTTTAAAAGCGTCATGAAACAGTCCAAGCTGTATTACCCAGCCGATTAAGATATATATATATATATATATATAT
>NC_090727.1:71334374-71336874 GCF_036898095.1 Palaemon carinicauda | reverse complement strand
AGTTTCTCGGAAAAAGCAAATCTCGAATCTTTGGAAGAGAGTTTTCAAATTTAAATACTTACCTGCCATTTAATTTCAAATTACGTTTTAGCCTTTCTTTCTGAATCTACTATTCTTCTTTCCATAGTAAGCCTTGCTTAGAAGCTTTTGTTTGTCTGAACGATGTTTGGTGCGGCAGTGAAATAGAAAGGAATTCTAAGTAGATGACTTGGGTCCTCTTATGAATACTAATGAATACCAAAAGGAGGAATAATTTCTCTCTCTCTCTCTCTCTCTCTCTCTCTCTCTCTCTCTCTCTCTCTCTCTCCTTGCCAAAATTCTTGGGCAGAATGTGTTGTATTATGCTAGCAGTATTTTTATATTTATTTCAGAAGCATGTCTTATGGGCGCTATTTAATTTTTATAAAAACATTATCTCTCTCTCTCTCTCTCTCTCTCTCTCTCTCTCTCTCTCTCTCTCTCTCTCCTTGCCAAGATTCTTGGGCAGAGTGTGTTGTATTATGCTAGCAGTATTTTTATATTTATTTCAGAAGCAGGTCTTATGAGCGCCATTTAATTATTATAAAAACATTTTTTTTCTCTCTCTCTCTCTCTCTCTCTCTCTCTCTCTCTCTCCTTGCCAAGATTCTTGGGCAGAGTGTGTTGTATTATGCTAGCAGTATTTTTATATTTATTTCAGAAGCAGATCTTATGAGCGCTATTTAATTTTTATAAAACCATTTCTCTCTCTCTCTCTCTCTCTCTCTCTCTCTCTCTCTCTCTCTCTCATGATCTAGGTCCGTTAGTAAGGACCCAAATTAACCATAATTTACCATCACTCTTCATGACACAATTTGCCTCTTTAGATAACCGTTCTTTAATTGATGTGAGACCTCATATTTCTTATGTTTAATTGAATATTTTATTTTCCTCTATTTTTGGAAAACCTTGCTGGTCTGAACGTTTATGTTTCCTACAAAGATAATTTCCTTAATTTTGTACAAGGAACGACTCATTTCCACTTTAATGTTTTTACTTTTTCATGTATTTATGGATTTATATATTTTATCTAAAATTTCAATATACTGTACTTACATACATACATACATACATACATATACCAAGGCACTTCCCCCAATTTTGGGGGGTACCCGACATCAACAAATGAAACAAAACAAAAAAGGGGACCTCTACTCTCTACGTTTCTCCAGCCTTACAAGTGACTCAACCGAGTTCAGCTGGTATTGCTAGGGTGCCATAGCCCACCCTCCCACATTATCCACCACAGATGAAGCTTCATAATGCTGAATCCCCTACTGCTGCTACCTCCGCGGTCATCTATATATTTATCATTTATATATTTATTTAAAATTTCAATATATTTCTCTTTTATCTATTTAAAACAACGTTATTTCTCCCCTTGTATGAAGATATGCGTATTTTTGTTCTGTGTGCACAGTTGTCATTTATTTTGATCCGGGGAATACGAAAAGATTTTATTCCTAAACCCTCTCAAATGACATGGTGGTATAACCCACAGTGTCTCCTCACTTCTAGCTTACAAGTTTCCATGTGTTTCTTCTCCTCTGTAAAAGACGAAGAAAATCTCCGACCGTGAAGACACAGGAATAAGGGACAAGGCCGTTTCCAGGATCCACTGTCTTAAACCTCAAAGCCTTTCTGGGATTCCTGGTTTCATATAAGCTTACCTTCCCCCATTCTCTCTCTCTCTCTCTCTCTCTCTCTCTCTCTCTCTCTCTCTCTCAGCTAGACAAGATCACAAGAACTCTAAATGCTTAAACTAAATCGCTCTACCAAAGAGCAAATGGAGTCTCCGCGGATGGACTAGAACGTCTTCGAGACATTCAAATTCCTTGTAACTCTCTCTCTCTCTCTCTCTCTCTCTCTCTCTCTCTCTCTCTCTCGCTCTCTCTCTCTCTCTCTCTCTCTCTCTCTCACTCTAAGCTAGACAAGATCACAAGAACTCTAAATGCTTAAACTAAATCGCTCTACCAAAGAGCACACGGAGTCTCCGCGGATGGACTAAAAAGTCTTTAAAACATCCAAAATCCTTGTAACACACACACACACACACACACTCTCTCTCTCTCTCTCTCTCTCTCTCTCTCTCAGCTAGACAAGATCACAAGAACTCTAAATGCTTAAACTAAATCGCTCTACCAAAGAGCAAATGGAGTCTCCGCGGATGGACTAGAACGTCTTCGAGACATTCAAATTCCTTGTAACTCTCTCTCTCTCTCTCTCTCTCTCTCTCTCTCTCTCTCGCTCTCTCTCTCTCTCTCTCTCTCTCTCTCTCTCTCACTCTAAGCTAGACAAGATCACAAGAACTCTAAATGCTTAAACTAAATCGCTCTACCAAAGAGCACACGGAGTCTCCGCGGATGGACTAAAAAGTCTTTAAAACATCCAAAATCCTTGTAACACACACACACACACACACACACTCTCTCTCTCTCTCTCTCTCTCTCTCTCTCTCTCTCAGCTAGACAAGATCACAAGA
>NC_090727.1:71318987-71333874 GCF_036898095.1 Palaemon carinicauda | reverse complement strand
TGAGTCATCAGCAGCCACTGCCTGGCCCTCCCTGGTCCTAGCTTGGGTGGAGAGGAGGCTTGGGCGCTGATCATATATTTATGGTTAGTCTCTAGGACATTGTCCTGCTTACTAGGGCAATGTCACTGTCCCTTACCTCTGCCATTCATGATCGACCTTTAAACCTTTAATGCAGTTATGTCAGGGCTTGAATACAGTGTTAGAAAAAAAACCGTAATTTTAATTGGAAATTCTCCGTAAACATATACTGTTCTGAACCGCATTTCAGTAAAATTTAGGCGATCGTAATGTTAACCCTACTTTTGTTAAAACCCCGTAATTTTAGTCGGAAGTCCTCCGAAAAAAAATTATACTGTTCTCAACCGTATTTCAGTAAAATACAGGCGACCGTAATTTTTACCCTACTTTTGTTAAAAAAAAAAAAACCGTAATTTTAATCGGAAATTCTCCGTAAACACATACTGTGTTGAACTGCATTTCAGTAAAATACAGGCGACCGTAATTTTTACCCTACTTTTGTTCAAAACCCGTAATTTTAGTCGGAAATTCTCCGTAAACATATACTGTTCTGAACCGCATTTCAGTGAAATACAGGCGACCGTAATTTTTACCCTACTTTTGTTAAAAACCCGTAATTTTAGTAGGAAGTTCTCCGGAAAAATTATACTGTTCTCAACCGTATTTCAGTGAAATACAGGCGACCGTAATTTTAATCATACTTTTGTTAAAAACCCGTAATTTTATTCGGAAGTCCTTCGGAAAAAATTATACTGTTCTCAACCGTATTTCAGTAAAATACAGGCGACCGTAATTTTTACCCTACTTTTGTTAAAAAAAACCGTAATTTTAATCGGAAATTCTCCGTAAACACATACTGTTTTGAACTGCATTTCAGTAAAATACAGGCGACCGTAATTTTTACCCTACTTTTGTTCAAAACCCGTAATTTTAGTCGGAAGTTCTCCGGAAAACATTTACTGTCCTCAACCGTATTTCAGTAAAATACAGGCGACCGTAATTTTACCTTACGTTGTTATTATCTTTTACGGTTTGGTGGCCGTAATATCACTTCTTTAAGTCAATATATCCATTTTTAAAACGGTAAAAATCCTGAAATTAATTTTGCAAGACATTTACTGTTTATTAATGCAAATTTTTAAGTGTAGAATGCTTATTTACTAATATTATTATGAATAACAGATTGTTAGAGTTCTCTTGTTTGAGGGTACACTCAGGCACACTGTTTTATCTAGTTTCTCTTCCTCTTGTTTTGTTAAAGTTTTTATCTATTATATAGAAAGTATTTATTTTAATGTTATTACTTTTCTTAAAATATTGTATTTTTCCTTGTTTACTTTCCTCACTGGGCTATTTCCCCTGTTGGGGCCCTTGGGCTTATAGCATCCTGCTTTTACAACTAGGGTTATAGTTTAGCATTTGATAATAATAATAATAATTAGGAAAAATTATACATGTATGTATAAATGAATATACAAATTTTTATGGAATTCAAACTGGCAGCAAATGTTTAAATGTTGAACAGGATAACATAAGTCCTTCTTTATTGTTTAAATTATCTATTTTATGGTTGTTACTGTTCTTAGAATATTTTACGTCAATTGTTCATTACTTCTACTGTAGTTTATTTATTTCCTATCCTCACTGGGCTGCTTTCCCTGTTGGAGCTCTTGGGCTTATGATATTATGCTTTTCCAACTGGGGTTGTAGCCCAGAAAATATATATTGTAATTATGCTGCTGTTCTTGAAATATTTTATTTCTCCTTGTTTCCTGTCCTCACTGGGTTATTTTCCCTTTTGGAGCTCTTGGGCTTATAGCATCCTGCTTTTCCAAATAGGTTTGTAACTTAGCAAGTAACCCCAGGACTTATAGCATCCTGCTTTTCCAGATAGGTTTGTAGCTTAGCAAGTAATAATAATAATAATAATGATAATAATAATAATAGTAATAGTAATAATAATAATAATAATAATAATAATAATAATAATAATAATAATAATAATAATAATAATAATAATAACAAGAGCGTAGATGAAAAGGGCAGATTAAAATGGAAGATATGATTGAAAGGTTTCTCTGGCCCAGATAGTTTTTGGTGATTGTATAGAATTTATTTTTTCAATTTGACCTGGAAACAAAAAAAAAACTGACCCAAATATTTTTTCATTTCAGGATGTCACTGTAAGAATGAACCACAACATCCTTTCCCGTGTCATTATTTTCATCATAACACGAAGGAACGGTAAGTACGTTATAAAAGAAATTCTTATTTTTGAGAAAGTTTTAATATCTGCTGTGTAATTGTTCAGTGGCCACTTTTCCTCTTGGTAAGGTAGTAGGTTGGCAAGGGCATCAGCCACCCTTTGAGATACTACTGCTAGAGAGTTATGGGATCCTTTGACTAGCCAGATAGTACTACATTAGATCCTTCTCTCTGGTTACGGTTCACTTTCCCTTTGCTTACACATACACCAAATAGTCTGGCTTATTCTTTACAGATTCTCTTCTGTCCTCATACACCTGACATACTGAGATTACCAAACAATTCTTCTTCACCCCAGGGGTTAACTATTGATATGTAATTATTCAGTGGCTACTTTCCTCTTGGTAAGGGTAGAAGAGACTCTTTAGCTATGGTAAGCAGCTCTTCTAGGGGGAAAGACACTCCAAAATCAAACAATTGCTCTCAAGTCTCTTGGATAGTGCCATTGTCTCTGTACCATGGCCTTCCACTGTCTTGGGTTAGAGTTCTCTTGCTTGTGGGTACACTCGGGCACACTGTTCTATCTTATTTCTCTTCCTCTTGTTTTGTTAAAGATTTCATAGTTTATATAGGAAATATTTATTTTAATGTCATTACTGTTCTTCAAATATTTTATTTTTCCTTATTTTCTCACTGGGCTATTATTCCAGTTGGGGCCCCTGGGCTTATAGGATCCTTCTCTTCCAACTAGGGTTATAGCTTAGCAAGAAATTGTAATAATATTATAGAATACCTAAATGGAATCTTCGCTGCGTGGAAACAATCCTGGACATTTATTTTAAATGCTAATTATTCTGGAAATATTATAAGTCGTACCCAGAGTGCATAATATGATCCAATCTTCGGAAACAAAATGCATATTTAGCGTGGAAAGTTTCGTACATTTCTCTTTAAATATATATTTAGTATTTTTTGGAGTTATTGTGTACAGTTAGAACTTACAGGTCAATTTCATTCATGTGTTTAATTGTTGGCTTTCTGTAATTAATTATTTAGGAAAATATTGTTTTGTTTAGCAGTTTTGGGAACCTTACTTTGTGTATATCTTTTTTTTTTCTTTTTAGATTTTTTTTAACTATCCACATTCGCATTTTAATAGATTTTGTATCATGCATATATATATATATATATATATACATATACATATATATATATATATACATATATATATATATATATATATATATAAAAGTTCCACATTCTGTGATTATGAGCCAGGAAATCATTCGATTTTTAAAATTTCTCTCTGACCACATTTTGTAGAAAATCTATCATTTTATTAAATACATAGGCCCACATCAAGAATATTTCTCAACCATTCTATACTTGTGTAATAACATTGTTAGGTATACCATAAGTTGTAGTGAAGTCATGTGTTTAATCATAGAATTCGCTCAATATCTCGTATTATTAACAAGTGTGATTTCGGAAAAGAATTCATGTGATGAGGGTGTTGGAAGGACCCTTTCACCCCCAAAGGACGTACCGGTACGTTCTTGCAAAACACTGTTAATTACATGTTTTTACATATTTTTGATAATTTTATGAGAAACTTCAGGCATTTTCCAAAAGAATGAGACCAACCTGACCTCTCTAGGACAAAAATTAAGCCTGTTAGAGCAATTTCAAAAAATATATATAGCAAAATGTGCTCGAAATTTAACCTTATGGTGGGGGTAAAAGGGATAATATTAACAAGTGAGATTACGGATGAGAATTCCTGTTATGAGGGTGTTGGAAGGGAGTTACGAAAATAACAGTGAGTTGTCATTGCTTTAAGAGAATTCTCGTTATCATAATTACTGGGTAAATTACGATAATGGCTGGGGGAGGGTGGTAGTATGGAATGGAATGAGGAAATGTTAATGTAATGGTTATGAGGTGGAACAATTATTATTATTATTATTATTATTATTATTATTATTATTATTATTATTATTATTATTACTCGCTAAACTACAATCCTAGTTGGAAAAGCAGGATGTTATACGTCCAAGGGCCCCAACATGGAAAATATCCCAGTGAGGAAAGGAAACAAGGAAAAATAAAATATTTTAAGAAGATTAACAACATTAAAATAAAATCTTTTAAGAATAGTAACAATATTAGAATAAATATCTCCTATATAAACTATAAAAAACTTTAACAAAACAAGAGAAAGAGAAATATGATAGAATAGTGTGCCCGAGTGTATACTCAAGCAAGAGAACTCTAACCCAAGACAGTGGATGGCCATGGTGCAGAGGCTGTGGCACTAGAGAACCCTTGGGAGAAGAAAGAGAGCCCACAGGTCTACCTGCTGAGTCATCAGCAGCCATTGCCTGGCCCTCCCTGTTCTTAGTTTGATGGAGAGGGGTTCTCTAGTGTCTTGTACCTCTGTTATTCAGGATTAGCCTTTAATCCCTTAAATAGATCTTTTAATGAAGTTATTGTTCTTAAAATATTCTATTTTAATTGTTTATTACTTTTCATATAGTAATGAACAATTAATATAAAATATTTTAAGATCGGTAATAACATTAAAATAGTTCTTTCATATATATGCTATAAAGAGAGAGATGAGATGAAATATATATTATTAGAATATCGAACAGTATTTTAGGAAAAGTCCCCATATAAAAGACTTCAGAAACTCGTTAGTTCCTTTGGTCTCTGCAACCTCACCATCCTTGTGAGCTAAGAAGGGGGATTTTAGGGGAGCCAATAGATCTTCCTGTTGAGTCATCAGCAGCCATTGCCTGGTCTTCCCTGGTCCTAGCTTGTGTGGAGAGGGTCTTGGGCGGTGATCTTATGTATATATGGTCAGTCTCTTGATAGGGCAATGTCAAGATGGGGGGTTTAGAGGAGCCTATAGATCTTCTAGTTGAGTCATCAGCAGCCATTGCCTGACCCTCCCTGTTCCTACCTTAGGTGGAGAGGAGGCTTGGACGGTAATATTATGTATATATGATCAGTCTCTTGGGCATTGTCCTGCTATCTAGAGCAATATCACTGTCCCTTACCTCTGTCGTTTATGAGTGACCTTTAAACCTTTAGAAACAACACCGGAATATATTTTTGACATTGAATATATTAGTTTCCTCCATAATATCTTAATGATTATTCACCTTTCTTTTATATTGGATTTTGATTACAAAAATATAATTCTTTAATACTCTAAATTTTTAAAAGCGTCATGAACCAGTCCAAGCTGTATAACCCATTTGATTAATATATAAATATATATATATATATATATATATAGATATGTATATATAGATAGATAGATGGAGATATATATATATATATATATATATGTATATATTTGTGTGTGTATATATATATATATATATATACATATATATATACATATACATATATATATTATATATATATACATATACATATATATATTATATATATATGTATATATATATATATATATAGAGAGAGAGAGAGAGAGAGAGAGAGAGAGAGAGAGAGAGAATATCAACTTAGCTAATTGAATAGTCATAAAATATCAAACTGTTCCGAGAAGTCCCCCTTATGTATCAGTTTCCTACACGAACAGACTCAGACTGAAAGACGTGAATTTGCAATAAGGTTTACTCCATCCTTTCAAGTTATATTGTAAACCTTAAATGGAAAATCTCTTAACCACTTGCGCAGCTATTGATAAACTGCTTTGCATTTTGAAAGGGAGCGAATAATTGGACCGCGAATTCCACTTTTACGAGTGTTCGAGTTCAAAACGTACTCGATCTGTACCCAGCTTCCAATATGTCGAAGGCTGGCTTGTATCTCTCTCTCTCTCTCTCCTCTCTCTCTCTCTCTCTCAGGTCGGTGCAATGTGACGAAAACTTCTCTTATTTATCATATGTTCTGATGTTCTAGTTGAGTGTATGAAGATAGATCTTTATAAGCACCATGTGTATATTAATTCAAATCAATGCACGAACAAACCCAAACGTTTATATGTATACACACACACACACACACACACACACACCACATTCAACATCTCCCAGCTATGCAAAACCATTTTCTCATGCTTGACTACTCTTTAAAAAATCTTGATGAAATTAATGCATTTCCACTGCAAATAGTATTTGTCCTTTTTAAGCCACCTGAGTTTATCTTTCATGCAGTGGAATTTTAGTACTCAAATGTTTCTCATTTCAGGTGGAATCACTGTTGGTCCTGATGACACACACACACACACACACACACACAAACATATATATATATATATATATATATACATATATATATATGTGTATATATATATATATATATATTATGCCTGCTGCTTCCTCCGGTGCCTTAGATGACCGCGGAGGTAGCAGCAGTAGGGTATTCAGCATTATGAAGCTTCATCTGTGGTGGATAACGGGGGAGGGTGGGCTGTGGCACCCTAGAAGTACCAGCTGAACTCGGTTGAGTCCCTTGTTAGGCTGGGAGGAACGTAGAGAGTAGAGGTCCCCTTTTTGTTTTGTTTCATTTGTTGATGTCGGCTACCCCCAAAAATTGGGGGAAGTGCCTTGGTATATGTATGTATGTATGTATGTATGTATATATATATATATATATATGTATATATATATATATATATATATATATTTGTGTGTGTGTGTGTGTGTATGTGTGTGTGTGGACGGACTCTTTCCCCAAAAGCACACCGATCCATGCTATTTTGACACTGCATCGTTACAGTGTTGTTATGTAGTGATTATATTTTTATGTATTATCGTTATTTTTTTTTTTTGAGACTCAAGAATAAAGAAAGGTGTTAAACATTTGATAAAAGAAGAGTCGTAAATCTTAAATGATTAAATAAGATCAGGAAAAGTTTCTTGAAAAAGCAAATCTCGAATATTTGGAAGAGTGTTTTCAAATTTAAATACTTACCTGTCATTTAATTCAAATTATATTTTAGCTTTTCTTTCTGAATCTACTTTTCTTCTTTTCATAGTAAGCCTTGATTTGAAGCTTTTGTTTGTCTGAACGATGTTTGGTGCGGCTGTGAAATAGAAATGAATTCTATGTAGATGACCTGGGTCCTCTTATGAATACTAATGAATACTAAAAGGAGGAATAATTTCTCTCTCTCTCTCTCTCTCTCTCTCTCTCTCTCTCTCTCTCTCACCTTGGCAAGATTCTTGGGCAGAATGTGTTGTATTATGCTAGCAGTATTTTTATATTTATTTCAGAAGCAGGTCTTATGAGCGCTATTTAATTTTTATATAAAAAAAATATTTTTTCTCTCTCTCTCTCTCTCTCTCTCTCTCTCTCTCTCTCTCTCCTTGCCAAGATTTTTGGGCAGAATGTGTTGTATTATGCCAGCAGTATTTTTATATTTATTTCAGAAGCAGGTCTTATGAGCGCTATTTAATTCTTATATAAACATTTTCTCTTCTCTCTCTCTCTCTCTCTCTCTCTCTCTCTCTCTCTCTCTCTCTCCTTGCCAAGATTCTTGGGCAGAATGTGTTGTATCATGCTAGCAGTATTTTTATATTTATTTCAGAAGCAGGTTTTATGAGCGCTATTTAATTATTATAAAAACATTTTCTCTCTCTCTCTCTCTCTCTCTCTCTCTCTCTCTCTCTCTCTCTCTCATGATCTACGTCCCTTAGTAAGGACCCAAATTAATCATAATTTACCATCACTCTTCATGACACAATTTGCCTATTTAGATAACCATTCTTTAATTGATGTGAGACCTCATATTTCTTATGTTTAATTGAATATTTTATTTTCTTCTATTTTTGGAACGTTCAAAGATAATCTCCTTAATTTTGTACAAGGAACGACCCATTTCCACTTTAATGTTTTTACTTTTTCATGTATTTATGGATTTATATATTTATCTAAAATTTCAATATACTGTACTTATCATTTATATATTTATCTAAAATTTCAATGTATTTATCATTTATATATTTATTTGAAATTTCAATATATTTATCATTTATATATTTATTTGAAATTTCAATATATTTATCATTTATATTTTTATTTAAGATTTCAATATATTTCTCTTTTATCTATTTAAAAACAACGTTATTTCTCCCCTTGTATGAAAATATGCGTATTTTTGTTCCGCGTGTACAGTTGTCATTTATTTTGATCCGGAGAATACGAAAAGGTTTTATTCCTAAACCCTCTCAAATGACATGGTGGTATAACCCACAGTGTCTCCTCAGTTCTGGCTTACAAGTTTCCATGTGTTTCCTTCTCCTCTGTAAAAGACAAAAGAAAATCTCCGACCGTGAAGACACAGGAATAAGGGACAAGGCCGTTTCCAGGATCCACTGTCTTAACCTCAAACCCTGTCTGGGATTCCTGGTTTCATATAAGCTTACCTTCCCCCATTCTCTCTCTCTCTCTCTCTCTCTCTCTCTCTCTCTCTGTTATTCAAGATCATACGAACTCTATAACTGCTTTAACTAAATCGCTCTCCCAAAGAGCAAATGGAGTCTCCGCGGATGGACTAAAAAGTCTTTAAGACATCCAAAATCCTTGTAACACACATTCTCTCTCTCCTGCTCTCTCTCTCTCTCTCTCTCTCTCTCTCTCTCTCTCTCTCTCCGAACTCTCTCTCTCTCTCCGAACTCTAAATGAATAAACTAAATCGCTCCACCAAAATGCAAATGGAGTCTCCGCGGATGGACTAAAATGTCTTTGAGGCATCCCAAATCCATGTAACTCTCTCTCTCTCTCTCTCTCCTCTCTCTCTCTCTCTCTCAGTTAGACAAGATCATACGAACTCTCTAAATGCTTAAACTAAATCGCTCTACTAAAGAGCAGATGGAGTCTCCGCGGATGGCCGAAAAAGTCTTTGAAACATCCAAAATCCTTGTAACTCTCTCTCTCTCTCTCTCTCTCTCATCTCTCTCTCTCTCTCTCTCTCTCTCTCTCCGAACTCTCTCTCTCTCTCCGAACTCTAAATGAATAAACTAAATCGCTCCACCAAAATGCAAATGGAGTCTCCGCGGATGGACTAAAATGTCTTTGAGGCATCCCAAATCCATGTAACTCTCTCTCTCTCTCTCCTCTCTCTCTCTCTCCTCTCTCTCAGTTAGACAAGATCATACGAACTCTCTAAATGCTTAAACTAAATCGCTCTACTAAAGAGCAGATGGAGTCTCCGCGGATGGCCGAAAAAGTCTTTGAAACATCCAAAATCCTTGTAACTCTCTCTCCTCTCTCTCTCTCTCTCTCTCTCTCTCTCTCTCTCTCTCTCTATCAGCTGAGAACCGGTATTTAATCCCACAAGGGGTTATAAAAATCTTGAGTTTTTAATAACTAAATAGTTATATATAAATTAGATGTTTCAGTACTCAGTCAAAAAGTTTGTTATCACGTGATTAAAGATAGAATGCGTATTCCTCACTCCAGAGTTGAAACTACTAACTAAATGATCTCTTATTTTCCTCTTTCTACCTACTTCTACTCAACATTTGAATTCCAATTTCTTAACCTGAGATTGAATTATTGACTATGGTAACAGTCATCTACATTAATTTTATCCATCCCTCTTTTTTTCTATTCCCTCTTGAATCCTCTTAAATCCTCTTAGACCCTACTCTCAATTCTTCCCTTTGATAGATTGCCTGCCTCTCTCCGCTAGCAGTGTCTCGTTTCTTAAGGAATCAGTTCCTGGTCTCATTTTGCCTTCAGAGGTATTTGTTTTCCTGGGAACTCGCACAATTTGGTGATAAATTTTCAATTTAATCATTCATTTACTTCATGTTATTTTAATATTGGATCATTGTAGGTTTTTCTTAATAATCACTCTCCATCTTAGTTTTAGTTTACATCAGGGGTTTTAAACTGGGGTACATGTACCCCTAATGGTACATTTTTACTATTCAAACGGTACACTGTTAGAAAAAACCGTAATTTTAATCGTAAATTCTCAGTAAAAATATACTGCTCCGAACCATATTTCAGTAAAATACTGGCGACCGTATTTCAAGGGATCTCCAAACAACAAGTGATGTATATATATATATATATATATATATACACATATGTATGTGTATGTATGTGTGTGTGCCTTGAAGGAAACTTCCAGTATAATTTAACTTCTGTCGTCGTCTGTTGACTTCGGAAATTGACACCACCAAAGATTCCTGTTACCCTCACTTCAAAACTCTCTCTCTCTCTCTCTCTCTCTCTCTCTCTCTCTCTCTCTCTCTCTCTCTACTACTACTACTACTACTGCTTCTACTACTACTACTACTACTACTACTGCTTCTACTACTTCTACTACTACTACTTGCTGAGTGATATGTTTTTATAAAAAAAAAACGAATATAGTTATAATTATAATTTCATTCATACTAACATTTTTGCTGTGTAATACGGTACTAAGGACAGATTTTGGAGTACTTTTCGAATCTTGGATCTGTTTTGTAGTCCATTCAAGGGGAGCAACGCTTATCTTGATCCCTTTTTGGATCTTCAACATCTGTTTCCCCAATTTCCTGGTTCAGTTGTCTACTCATTTTACGCCCTTTTCCCTCGCCCAAAAGAGTTTTCCACGCTCAGAGGAACTTCTCCACGCCCATACCTTCCCACGCCCTGGGGACTTCCCCACGCCCAAGGGAACTTCCCTACTCCCATGGGAACTTCCCTACGCCCATATTGACTTTCCTACGCCCTTGGGAACTTCTTCACGTCCAATAGATTTTCCCAAATTCAGACGGACTTTACCACTTCCATACTTTCCCACGCCCCTGGTGACTTTCCCACGCCCTTTGAAACTTCTTCACTTCCATGAGAACTTCCCCGTGTCCAATAGTTTCCCAAATTCAAAGGGACTTTACCATTCCCATACTTTCCTACGCCCCTGGTGACTTTCCCACGCCCTTGAGAACTTCTTCACGTCCATGGTGACTTTCCCACGCCCATGAGAATTTCCCCACGCCCTGGGGACCCCTACCCTTACTGCAGTGCAGAATTCCATTCACTATTCCCCTTTAACTTCAACTTGTTTCTTATGCTCTTAAATGTAGGTCCCTTTCACTACACATTTATTGTCTTTAATGCAAATATGCCTTCAATTTTTTATTAATTATCATTTGCGTTTCATTGATTTATTAATATTTTTTTTGAGTTGCATAGTAATGGTTTGAATAAAATATTCAAAACATATTACTTTTAAATGTTTTTTTTTTTTTTTTTGAGTTGAATACGTCTTGCACTCTTGATTTTACTGAAGGTTTAAGATCTTCCTTTGTGAATGGTTTGTATTTTTCCTTATTTATTTTTTTTTTCATTTCGTAATTTGCCTTTTTTTTCAAATTGAATTTTTCCTCTACTCATTCCACTGTTTTCAATTCGGTCTCCTTACTACGCGAACATTCGATATGTAATCTCGTGGATATCTATTATTATAGGAGGGTTAGATTTTACAAGTGCGGTTGAGATTTAGTAAGGAAATGTGTGTACGCCGTTGACAGTAGTGTACCCGAGTTGCAATATTGAAAGTCGATATTGGAGAACTGTTTCAATTTGGAGGTAGCCCACCGTTTTGTCCTTAGGGAACCTTATGAGTGAATTCCTCCGTTTTATTGAGGTACAGTCGGACGCAGGAATTCCTGGCACACCTCGTTTTGAGAAAATGTTCCCTGTCACCCCCTTACTGCATGGCTAGTAATCGAACAATAACTGTAGGGAGAGATGGTGGGGCTAAATGCAGGAACTTGGACTGCAGTGAGGGTGTCAGGTGTACGAGTGATTTCTGTGTCCAACTGTACATCAAATAGTTTTTCTTGTAAAAACTGAAGTAACATTCCATGATACTTATGGGTAATTACCTTAATGTATAACTTGAATCATTTTAATCAGTTAGTTGAATCGGTGGACCTTAAAAGGTTCAAACTTCCAGCTTGTGTTTTTATGTTGAACAAGCTGAAATAAGTCTTTCTCTACAGTTTATATATGTAAGATATTTTTTAATGTTGTTACTGTTCTTGAAATATTTTATTTTAATTGTTCATTACTTCTCTTGTAGTTTATTTATTTCCTTATTTCATTTCCTTACTGGGCTACTTTTCGCTTTTGGAGCCCTTGGGCTTATAGCATCCCGCTTTTCCAACTAGAGTTGTAGCTTAGCAAGTAATGATAATAATAATTATGATAATAATTCATATTTTTTTTGCAAATTACAAAGGCATTAACTGGTTTCAAGAAGACCATAAATATTTCGCTGTCAGTTCATGTATCAATGTTGAGTGATGATGACATTTTCATCTTAAAGAAGAAGGTAGGGTATTATTATATACTTCATTCTAATAAAATCTCTCTCTCTCTCTCTCTCTCTCTCTCTCTCTCTCTCTCTCTCTGACCATAAAGTGAAATGACCCATAGTTATATACATTCAGCTGTAACAGTACTGTAAAATGGACAAACATGATGCCAATCCTTTTAGTGCAGTCGTAAAACTTGCATTTATTATATCAACAAACACCCAGACAATACTATATAGGAATCTCTCTCTCTCTCTCTCTCTCTCTCTCTCTCTCTCTCTCTCTCCCTCTTGTGTTTTGAACCCCTGGCGTAGTCGTAGCGATGCTAATTATATGAATAAATCCATAAATCAGTAATAAACCCGATCCATAAAAGATAGGAGATTATGGGAATTCGGGAATCGGAGGCATATATAGGAGGAATTGCTTGTCTCAGATGGATTCCAGGTTTTAGTAAAGGAGATAAAGTGGTTGGATCTTTTGAGTGAAAGTTTTGAAAACAATTACATTTTATGGCTTTTTATGTAGGGATACCTTAAAAAATGGTAGGACTTTTGAGTAGAAGTTTTGAAAACAATTCAGTTTTTTAGGCTTTTTATGTTTGATACCTTAACGTGGTGAATTTGTGTATTGCAATGGTCAGTAAATCTGTACAAGGTTGGTTTGTTTAGATTTTAGTAGAGAAAAGGATGGAAAGTAATAGCGTCTTTTTAGTAAAAATTTTGAAAACATCTCCATTTTATACCTTTTTTTTTTTATATGGGGATACCTTAACGTTGTGAATTTACGTATTCCAATGGTCAGCAAAACTCTACTAGGTTGGTATGCTGTTTAGTTCTTCGTAGAGAAAAGGATGGAAAGTGGTAGGTAGGAATTTTTGAGTAAAAGTTTTGAAAACAACTCCATTTTTTGGCCTTTTTTGATGTGGGGATACCTTAACGTGGCAAATTTATGTATCGTAATGATCAGCAAATCTGTACTAGGTTGGTTTGCTGTTTAGTTTTTAGTAGAAAAAAGGACGAAATGTGGCAGGTACTTTGGAGTAAAAGTTTTGAAAACAATTCAATTTTTTGGCTTTTTATTTTGGGATACCTTAACGGGGTGAATTTTTGTATTGCAGTGGTCAGCAAAACTGTACTAGGTTTGTTTGCCATTTAGTTTTTAGTAGACGATACTTTTGAGTGAAAGTTTAAAAGCATCTATATTTTTAGGCCTTTTTTGATGTGGGGATACCTTAACGTGGTGAATTTGTGTATCGCAATGATCAGCAAATCTGTACTAGGTTGGTTTGCTGTTTAGTTTTTAATAGAAAAAGGAGGGAAAGTGGTAGGAACCTTTGAGTAAAAATTTTGAAAACAACTCCATTTTATGGCTTTATATGTTTGGATTCCTTAACCTTGTGAATTTGTATATTGTAATGATCAGCAAAAGTGTGTACTAGGTTGGTTTGCTGTTTAGTTTTTAGTAGACGATACTTTTGAGTGAAAGTTTAAAAGCATCTCTATTTTTTGGGCTTTTTTTGATGTGGGGATACCTTAACGTGGTGAATTTGTGTGACGCAATGATCAGCATAACTGTACTAGGTTGGTTTGTTTAGATTTTATTAGAGAAAAGAATGAAAAGTGGTAGGTTTTTTTAGTAAAAGTTTTGAAAACAACTCCATTTTATGGCTTTTTTATGTAGGGATACCTTAACGTGGTGCATTTGTGTATCGCAATGATCAGCAAAACTGTACTAGGTTGGTTTGCGGTTTAGTTTTTAGTAGAGAAAAGGATGAACCGTGGTAGGATATATTGAGTAAAAGTTTTTAAAATCAACTCCATTTTATAACTTTTTTTGATGTTTTGATATCCTCACGTGGTGAAGTGGTTTGTGTAACGCAATAATCAGCAAAGCTGTACTAGGTTGGTTTGCTGTTATTTTTTTCGTATAGAAAAAGGGGGAAAGTTGTTGAAGAAAGTTTCAGTTAAAGTTTTTAAAAGCAATTCCATTTTTTGCCTATTTTGACGAGTTCTGTGTATCAACATAATCAGCAAACATGTACTAAGTTGGTTTGCTGTTTAGTTCTTCGTAGAGAAAAGGACGAAAAGTGGTAAGAAATTTTAAATGAACGTTTTAAAACCAACTCCATTTATCACAGACTCGTCAAGAAAAATACAATGAAATATAAGATACATCAAAATCGCATTTCTCAATAGTGTTTTTTACACTACTTGTGTATTATCAAAATATCGTAGAACATAAATTAAAAAACTCATAATTTAGCCACATGAATATTAAGTTTTAATGAGGTGGCTTTCCATTTAGCTTCAATCTGTAAGAGCATAATTAATTCCATTGTAAATGGAATGCTAAAGTAAGCCATTTGA
>NC_090727.1:71311487-71313987 GCF_036898095.1 Palaemon carinicauda | reverse complement strand
TTTTGGTTAAAATCCTCGGGATACATATTCAATCTTCAGGGTATTAATGGGGCTATTTTACCGATTAACATACCTTGAATATTTTGGTTAAAATCCTCGGGATACATATTCAATCTTTAGGGTATTAATGGGGCTATTTTACCCATTAACATACCTTGAATATTTTGGTTAAAATCCTCGGGATACATATTCAATCTTCAGGGTATTAATGGGGCTATTTTACCGATTAAAATACCTTGAATATTTTGGTTAAAATCCTCGGGATACATATTCAATCTTTAGGGTATTAATGGGGCTATTTTACCCATTAACATACCTTGAATATTTTGGTTAAAATCCTCGGGATACATATTCAATCTTTAGGGTATTAATGGGGCTATTTTACCCATTAACATACCTTGAATATTTTGGTTAAAATCCTCGGGATACATATTCAATCTTCAGGGTATTAATGGGGCTATTTTACCGATTAACATACCTTGAATATTTTGGTTAAAATCCTCGGGATACATATTCAATCTTTAGGGTATTAATGGGGCTATTTTACCGATTAACATACCTTGAATATTTTGGTTAAAATCCTCTGGTTACTAGTTCGATCTTTAGGATATTAATATGACTATTTCACCGATTAACATACCTTGAATATTTTGGTTAAAATCCTCGGGATACATGTTCGATCTTTTAAGTATTAATGTGGCTATTTTACCAATTGATATATATATATATATATATTTATATTTTGTTTAAAATCCTCGAAAAACTTTTATCTTTGAAGTATTAATCAGGCTATTCTTCCCTTTAGCATATTTTGATATTTTGGTTAGCATCCTCCATATATATGTTTAATCTCTGAAATATTGATATTTTCTTTTTAATGTCATTCTTCTAACCTTCCTTCTTTCAAGAGGCGTACCGGCCTTATACGCCTATTGGAAACGTACCCCGACTCGTGATTGCCAGACTGGGGTTCGAGTCCCACGCAAACTCGTTTGTTTCTTTAGTGTCAGTAACCTCTCTATCCTTGTAAGCTAAGGATAGGGGTTTGGGGTAGCTAATAGGTCTACCTGCTGAGTCATCAGCAGCCATTGCCTGACTCTCCCTGGTACTAGCTTGGGTGGAAGAGGGATATAGGGCGTTGATCATATATAATATATACTATATATATACATATATATATGTATATATATATACATTAATATATACAGTATATATATATATATATATATATATATATGTATATATATATACATATATATATGTATATATATACATTAATATATACAGTATATATATATATGTATATATATATATATATATATTTACTTATTTGTGTGTGTGGTCAGTCTCTAGGGCATTGTCCTGCTTGCTAGGGCAATATCACTGTCGCTTGCCTCTGCTATTCATGAGCGGACTTTAAACCTACTTCTATTTTCCTGTTAAACTAAAACGTAATAAGACAAGGTTTCCATTCTCGCCGGATATGAATCGAAAGAAAATGTAAAAATCACTTTTCCAACAATATTCAAACTCCGACTTGAAAAAAAGCAAACTCCAGATCTTTATAAAGAGTCACACTCTTCAATATCGGGGGAGACTTTTGCAGTTTATTAAAACATTCTGAAGTTTTTGTCCGGATCAAAGTGAAGATTGTGTTTCCGTTCTGAAGAGTATGGATTGAATGCGAGTCATTTTCTTGGAATGCAATTTTACTCTGTTGTTCTGAGTTAAAGGTTTTGATGATAAAGTGATGTATGAGATTTTATGATGAATTATCTAATCTTGATGTAATGTAAAGCGCATTTTGTTGATGTAACATTTAAAACTAAAGGGGCACTCAATAGAGAGCAGACCTCCTCCACGGCAGCATATTTCTCGACCTTTTCCTGGACCTTGACCTTGACCTTGACCTTAACCGGTGTTAATATGATAAATTATCCAACGGTGATGTCATGTAAAGGGCAAGATATTAACGTAACATTTAAAACTAGAGTGGCACTCAATAGAGAGTAGACCTCGTCCACGGCAGCATATTTCTCGACCTTTTCCTCGACCTTGACCTTGACATTTGACCTTAACATGAGTTAATATGATAAATTATCCAACCGTGATGTCATGTAAATGCAATGTATTGACGTAACATTTAAAACTGAAACTTAATAGAGAGCAGCTCTCCGCCGTGGCAGCTTATTTCTCGACCTTTTCTTCGACCTTGACCTTGACAGTTGACCTTAACATGTATTAATATGATAAATTATCCAACCTTGATGTCATGTAAAGGGCAATATATTGACGTAACATTTAAAACTAGAGGGGTACTCATTAGGGCGTAGACCTCCGCCGAGACAGCTTATTTCTCGACCTTTTCCTCGACCTTGACCTTGACCTTCGACCTTAACATGTATTAATTGGCGTGGATTTTCATACACTCAAGTATAAACCAAGTTTGAAGTCTGTGACAACGAAGTCCAAACTTATGGCTGATTACGTGAATTGGATA
>NC_090727.1:71293271-71310987 GCF_036898095.1 Palaemon carinicauda | reverse complement strand
GTTTTTAGTTTTTAGTAGAGAAAAGGATAAGCCGTGGTAGGATATTTTGAGTAAAAGTTTTTAAAATCAACTCTATTTTATACCTTTTTTTGATGTTTTGATATCCTCACGTGGTGAAGCGGTTTGTGTAACGCAATAATCAGCAAAGCTGTACTAGGCTGGTTTGCTACTTATTATTTGCGTATAGAAAAAGGGGGAAAGTCGTTGAAGAAAGTTTGAGTAAAAGTTTTTTAAAAGCAATTCCAGTTTTTGCCTACTTTGACGTGTTGAAGGGGTTTTTGTATCAACATAATCAGCAAATATGTACCAGGTTGGTTTGCTGTTTAGTTCTTCGTAGAGAAAAGGACGAAAAGTGGTAAGAAATTTTAAATTAACGTTTTAAAACCATTTCCATTTATCACAGACTCGTCAAGAAAAATACAATGAAATATAAAATACATCAAAATCTCATTTCTCAATGGTGTTTTTTACACTACTTGTGTATTATCAAAATATCGTAGAACATAAATTAAAAAACTCATAATTTTAGCCACAGGAATATTAAGTTTTAATGAGGTGGCTTTCCATTTAGCTTCACTCTGTAAAAGCATAATTAATTCCATTGTAAATGGAATGCTAAAGTAAGCCATTTGAATCCTGCCCCGTTTCCGCAAAGGGATAGCGCGCTTATTATTATTATTATTATTATTATTAGTAGTAGTAGTAGTAGTAGTAGTAGTAGTAGTAGTCTATCATTTATTATTATTATTATTGTTGTTGTTGTTGCTGTTGTTGTTATTGTTGTTGTTGTTGTTGTTGTTATTATTATTATTATTAGTAGTAGTAGTAGTAGTATCCTTATTATTGTTATTGTTATTATTATTATTAGAATTTTTGTTGTTATTATTATTATTGTTTATATTATTATTGTTATCATTATTCGTGTGACTATTATTATTATTATTATTGTTGTTGTTGTTGTTGTGTTTAATTATTATTATTATTATTTTTATTATTATTATTATTATTATTATTATTATTGCTGTTGCTGTTATTATTATAATAATAATAATAATAATAATAATAATAATTATTATTATTATTATAATTATTCCATCCATATACCAAGGCACTTCCCCCAATTTTGGGGGGTAGCCGACACCAACAATGAAACAAAACAAAAAGGGGACCTCTACTCTCTATGTTCCTTCAGCCTAATCAGGGACTCAACCGAGTTCAGCTGGTACTGCTAGGGTGCCACAGCCCAACCTCCCATATTTCCACCACAGATGAAGCTTTCA
Source organism: Palaemon carinicauda (assembly GCF_036898095.1). NCBI lineage: Eukaryota > Metazoa > Arthropoda > Malacostraca > Decapoda > Palaemonidae > Palaemon > Palaemon carinicauda. The sequence goes on along the minus strand of NC_090727.1, from coordinate 71,309,707 downwards.
TAATGCCTGACTCCCCTACTGCTGCTACCTTATTATTATTATTATTATTATTATTATTATTATTATTATTATTATTATTATTACTACTCGCTAAGCTACAACCTTAATTATAAAAGCAGGATCCTATAAGCCCACGGGCTCCAACAGGGAAACTAGCCCATTGAGGAAAGGAAACAAAGGAAAAATAAGATATCTTAAAAACAGTAACAACATTAAAATAAATAATTCCTATATAAACTACAAAAATTTTAACTAAAACAACTGGATTGAGACATTTAATGTTTATGACCATAGTTTGGGTGTAATTAATTTTTAAGAGGCAAATATTTTAGATACAGTACCGCACGTGTTTCATACACCCTGTCAAAAATGCTTAATGTGAATCGCTCTTCCCAAGAGCAAATGAAGTCTCCGCGGATGGACTAAAATAACTTTGAGACATCCAAAATACATGTAACTCTCTCTCTCTCTCTCTCTCTCTCTCTCTCTCTCTCTCTCTCTCAATTGTGGCAATTTCTTTACATACAAAATAGCGAATACATGGAATAGATTTCCAGCGGATGTAGTAAACAGCAACACGGTAAACGAGTTCAAGAATAAGTTAGACAAGATCATAAGAACTTAATAAATGCTTAAAACTAAATCGCTCTACCAAAGCGCAAATGGAGTCTCCACGGATGGACCAAAGAGTCTTTGAGACATCGAAAATCCATGTAACCTCTCTCTCTCTCTCTCTCTCTCTCTCTCTCTCTCTCAACGAGTTCAAGAATAAGTTAGACAAAATCATAAGAACCTAATAAATGCTTAAACTAAATCGCTCTACCAAAGAGCAAATGGAGTCTCCACGGATGAACTAAAATGTCTTTGAGACATCCAAATCTTTGTAGCACACACTCTCTCTCTCTCTCTCTCTCTCTCTCTCTCTCTCTCTCTCTCTCTCTCTTTCAGTTTCTATACTTACAAAATAGTGAATACTTGGAATAGACTTCCAGCGGATGTAATAAACAGTAACACGGTAAACGACTTCGAAAATAAGCTAGACAAGATCATAAGAACTCTAAATGCTTAAAGTGAATCTCTCTACCCAAGAGCAAATGGAGTCTCAGCGGATGACTAAAAAGTCTTTGAGACATCCAAAATCCATGTAACACACTGTCTCTTTCTCTCTCTCTCTCTCTCTCTCTCTCTCTCTCTCTCTCTCTCTCTCTATGTGGCAATTTCTTTACATACAAAATAGCGAATACATGGAATAGACTTCCAGCGGATGTAGTAAACAGTAACACGGGTAAACGAGTTCAAGAATAAGTTAGACAAGATCACAAGAACTCTATAAATGTTTCATGTGAATCGCTCTACCCAAGAGCAAATGGAGACTCCTCGGATGGACTAAAAAGTCTTTGAGACATCCAAAATCTATGTAACACCTCTCTCTCTCTCTCTCTCTCTCTCTCTCTCTCTCAACGAGTTCAAGAATAAGTTAGACAAGATCACAAGAACTCTCTAAATGCTTAAAGTGAATCGCTCTACCAAAGAGCAGATGGGAGTCTCTGCGGATGGACTAAAAAGTCTTTGAGACATCCTAAATCCTTGTAACTCCTTGTAACTCTTTTTGTAACTGACGTTGTATATTTGGTGTACTTCGGAGATAGTCTTCGTAGATTTTTATACGACAAGTTTTAATAAAGAGAAAAAAAAAATCCCTTTTAACGGGGTCTTTGTAAAAGTTGGAAACTTCTGTATAATTTTTGCTTATTAAGTGTTTATTCTTACAAAATTAAGTCGCAGAAAGTTCAGTTTGTAAAAGTAAAAAGTAAAAGTATTTTGAAAATATTTTCTGTTGAGAGAATTTCTTTGAAGTCGTAAAAATGGAGCCTCGCAATATTGTTAGAATTTTTATATAAAATTGAAAATTATCAGTTATTAAAATTATTAAAGTTATTATTATTGAAATTACTAAAATTATCAAAGTTACTGTTATTAAAATTATGAAAACTATTATTATTTTTAGAATTATAAAAATTATAATTATTATAATTTTTACAATTATTATTATAATTAAAATGATGGATTTTTTATAATTGTTGTTATTATTATTATTATTATTATTATTATATTATTATTATTATTATTATTTATTATTATTATTATTATTATTATTATTATTATTATTATATAATTTAATTGATCAAGAATGAAAGATTTACATTTAGAATTAAATGATGGCCTTTATAATAAATTCGTCTCTTAAATTCCAAGGAAATTAGAAAGTCGACATTTTCCTTGTTACCTTTTATTTGCTTTGTGAAGATTTTACAAACGTAAAACCCATTTAAATATTTCCCTCAATCTCAGAACATCCTGCAACATCCTTCACCATCCTGCAACATCCTTGCTTTTTACGTAACACATTAAAAATTAAAAGTCATTATTATACATTTTTGGCCCGTGAGTGATAATCCTACGAGTGTTAATTGGAAAAACTTCCTAGGATTTTCCTCATTTTTCCATGCGGGCATTTAAGCCTATTGGATGAGCTTTGGTGACACTTTTCTTTTAGAAGATCGTAGTCTGCGTGAAAACTTTATGCTCTCTCCACAAGGCTTTTTAGATCGGGGCTCTGTCGTCCTGCAATTTTTTATGACAATTTTTTTTTTCCTTAGGCTGTCTCCAGTGTAGAATAATCCTTTATTATAGACGCCCTTTTTTTCGATGTTCTAGTAGTCTGAATTTTTCTTTTCTCTCTCTCTCTCTCTCTCTCTCTCTCTCTCTCTCTCTCTCTCTCTCTTTGCAATTTTTACGATGTGGGTTTTTATTCTTAGACTGTCTCCAGTGTAGATTAATTCCCTTTATTATAGACGTTTTTTTTTTCTCGATGATTTAGTAGTCTGAATTTTTCATTTCTCTCTCTCTCTCTCTCTCTCTCTCTCTCTCTCTCTCTCTCACTTGAATTTTTTACTATAGGCGCATTTTTTATTTGTTGGGGTCTCTCTCTCTCCTCTCTCACCTCTCTCTCTCTCTCTCTCTCTCTGAGGCAGTATCCCTTTGACAACTTACTAATTACCACGCCAAAAAAGATCTTAGTTTCCTTCAATCACATTGAAGTGCTTTGCAACTACTTATGAGGTATTCCAGTTCTTCATGAAATTGACAGAGTCTTTGAAGCAATGTTGAACGTCAATAAGATCTTCGTAATCACTGTTAATAACATGATATCAAGTTTCCAAATCTCTCTTGAAGTAAGATAACGGGGAATTCATACAGACGTCTTCATGACAGCTATAGAAATGGTATTTTTCTTTTCATTTGATTAAATTTATTTATTCATGAGGTTTTTTTTTTTTTAATGAGAGATTGGCTAGAAATAGAATTTTTCTTTTTTTTATTCCTGAGTTTTTTTTTAATGAGGGATTGCCCAGAAATAGAATTTTGTCTTTTTGTATTCTTGGGCTTTTTTTAAGGTGAGATTGGCCAGAAATTGAATTCTTTTTTAGTTTTTTTTTTTATGGAGAGATTGGCCAGAAATTGAATCTTTTCTAGTTTTTTTTATGGAGAGATTGGCCAGAAAATTGAATTTTTCTTTTTATTAGTCTTGAGTTCTTTTGAATGAGAGATTGGACAGACATTGAATTTTTCTTTTCTTCATTCGTTTTTTTTAATGAGAGATTGGCAGTGTGTTTTTATTTCTTTTACTTATTCTTAAGTTTTTCTTTAATGAGAGATTGACCAGAAATGGAATTTTCCTTTTCATTTAAATAGATTTATTTATTTATAAAGGGTTTTTTTCTAGTGAGATTGACCAGAAATTGAATTTTTCTTTTCATTTAAATAGATTTATTTACTTTTTAAGTTTTTTTTTTTCTAGTGAGAGATTGACCAGAAATTGAATTTTTCTTTTCATTTAAATAGATCTATTTATTTATAATTTTTTCTAGTGAGGGATTGACCAGAAATTGAATTTTTTGCTTCTCAAGTGAATTTGCTTTTGATCTTATTAAATTATTTATTCTTGAATTTTTTTTTCTTTTAATTAGCGTGTCCAGAAATGGCATTTTGTGCTATTCAGGTGAATTCGATTTTGATTTTGATTAGATTTATTTATTCTTTAGTTTATTCAATGGTTAATTCGTTGAAAAGTTTTGCCAGGATTGTTTCCTTTATGTTTATCTCGGTTATAAAAAGACAATTAATGCATTTTCTTATACTTATACAGATGGTTTTCTCTTATACAGGTATAATTATACATGTGAATTAATCATTATTTTGTGTGTGTGTGTGTGTGTGTGAACCAAGGCTTTATTGATAAACCGTTTTCGTTTGCAGAGATTTTCAATTCGTTTTATCTCTTCCAGTAAATTTTAAAAATTCCAATGTCTTAAGTATCTTTACTTCACCATATTTCTTCCTGCTTTTTTAAGTTCCCTTTTTAAGGGTTTTTGTGGTCTATGTGGTAACGTCCATGACTGGTGATCGCCAGACTGGGGTTCGAGTCAGGCTCAAACTCGTAGGTTCCTTTGGTCTCTGCAACCTCACTTTCCTTGTTAGCTAAGGAAGGGGGCTTGGGGGAACCTATACACTGTAAATAATTTGCATTGAAAAGGAACGGTAAATGTCTGGCAACATTATTCCAGGATTATTACCGTTTTGGAAAACGAATATATTTATGTAAAGGAATGATATTACGGTCACCAACCCGTAATTGATAATAACAAAGTAAGGTAAAAAATTACGGTCGCCTGTTTAGGCCTATCTGCTGAGTCATCGTCAGTCATTGTCTAGCCCTTCCTGATCCTAGCTTGGGTGGAGAGGGTCCTTGGCCGCTGATCATGTTTACATATGGACAGTCTCTAGGGCATTATCCTGCTGCTAGGGCAATGTTTCTGTCTCTTGTCCTTTGCCATTTATGAGTGGCCTTTAAACCTTTGAAATAAATAGAATGTCAAGTCCATGCCATTAACTACTTCAGAAAGAAAAGTTTCACTCGTGGAAATTTTATTTCTCCAGCAATTTATTTTTTATTATTCTTTTACTACTAAATATCGTTTTAACTGAGAGACCGACATATATCCGTTTTTTTTCTGCGCTTGTCAGTCCTGTTTGGAGTTAAGCACCAAGAAATGGGAGAGATCACTTAAACGCTGAGAGTATTTTCCAGTTTTTATTATTATTATTATTATTGTTATTATTATTGTTGTTGTTGTTGTTATTTTTGTTGTTGTAGTTTTGATGTTGTTGGTGTTATTTTTGTTGTTGTTTTGTTATTTTCATCATTCTATCTTTTATGTAAATCACAGTCTACAAAGACAGGAGGTTTATAGTGTGAAGTTTTGTGTTACACCAGCTGCCATAAGTCTAGGGACGTAACCACCCACATTTCACTATCTCCTAAATCCTTTCATTATTATTATTATTATTATTATTATTATTATTATTATTATTATTATTATTATTATTATATTATTATTATTATTATTATTATCCAAGCGAAAACTTTGGCTGTAAAAGCAGGATGCCACAAGCTTGAGGGCTCCAACTATGGAAAGCATAACATTGGAAGACTAAAATATTTGTTCATAAAGAACGCTATGAACTTGAGACTCATTAAGACTTTCTTTCATGGAATATAGAAGACCAACTTATTCCTAAACTAAAGTTACGATTACACAAGCTTCGAACCATCAGCTAGCTAATAATTATCATATACAACGAACAACGAAATGCACTCCTGAATATATACAAAACTATTCTGTTTTCATTGTGTATATTTACTTAAATATTGAATTATTACTAATATATATATATATAATATATATATGTGTGTGTGTGTGTGTATATATATATATATATATATAAACATATATATTTATATATATATATATATATATATACATATATACATATAATATACATATATATATATATATATATATATACATGTACATATATACATATATATATAATATTGAATATATATACATACATATTTATGTATATATATATGTATATATATGTATATATATAATATATATATATATATATAGATGATAACATACGTACGTACAAATACGAGCAGTTTTCATAGATTTTCCGCTATCAATAGAAGTTCACTAGAAACTATCCAAAAACCTTCATGGAAATCGAGTAAGATAAGAAGATATTATAAATATTCCACAATACACATATCTATACACGTCACGAGTTGAATATATATATATATTATATATATATACATACATATATATATATATATATATATGTAGATATATACAGCATATATATATATATATATGTATATATATGACATGTATATATATATATATATATATTTACATTTCTGAAATTCCTCGTCTAAAAGAAACGGTATATTGATAATAATTTTTTATTTGTTTTACAAAAAAAAAATAAAAAAAAAAAGGTTAGCAAATAGATTTTACGTATTTCAGTAAGCTGTCCGGATACGCTCATAATACCATGAATATAAAATGTTTTTCCATAAATGGGCCGAGTTTTTATCCTTATGGAATATGACCCCATGGCGGAACTCTTCCATTTTGATTTCATTCAACTGTTTGTATTTATTCGAGTTTATTTAAATCGGTGAAACTTCAAAAGATCAAAATTACAGTGAATGCATTTATTTTGAACAGATATAATTCTCACTTTATATAGTTTACATATGAAAGATTTATTTTAATGTTGTTACTGTTCTTGAAAAATTTTAAATTCTATATTTATCGTTTATTATTTCTTTGTTTAGAGTATTTATTTCCTCATTTTCTTTCCTCACTGGGCTATTTTTCCCTGTTGGAGCCCTTGAGCGTACAGCATCCTGCTTTTCCGATTATGGTTGTAGCTTAGCTAGTAATAACAACAACAACAACAATAATAATAATAATAATAATAATAATAATAATAATAATAACAACAAGAACAACAAGAACAACAACAATAATAATAATAATTATGATAATAATAATAATAATAATAATAATAATAATAATAGCCCAAAGCTTCATTGGACGCAACATATACTTCAAAGATGATGTTATCAGAAAATGTATAATACAGTATCATGATTTATACAACAGTGCATCAACCAAGACACGTGTACTCTGGTTTAATGTTTAATTCTTTGACAGATGGTTGTCTTTGCAACTGGTATGTTTCTCTCGTTCCATTTCTATATATAATTTCTTACATTTGACAACATCCTGAGACCAACAAATGTTTGAATTCCCAGCTTTCTCTCTCTCTCTCTCTCTCTCTCTCTCTCTCTCTCTCTCTCTCTTTTTTTTTTTTACGCATAATTGTATTTTCCTTACGTCATTCCGTCAACATTACTTGTATCCCTCCTGTATTATAAAGGCCATAGCCTCTGTACTATGGTCTTTCACCGTCTTGGAGTAGAGTTCTCTTGCTTGAGGGTACTCTCGGGTACACTATTCTATCTTATTTTTCTTCCTCTTGTTTTGTTATATTTTTTATAGTTCATATATTAAATATTCATTTTATTGTTGTTACTGTTTTCAAAATATTTTATTAATTTTTAATTACTTTTCTTGTAGTTTCCTTATTTCCTTTCCTCACTGGCCTATTTTCCCTGTTGGAGCCCTCGGGCTCATAGCATTCTGCTTTTTCAACTAGGGTTGTAGCTTAGCAAGTTATAATAATAGTAATAATAATAATGATAATAATCCTTGTTGTGATTATTAATCTGGCTATTCTACAGATAAACATATCTTTAATATTTTGATTAAAATCCTGGAGAAACAAGTCTGATCTTTTTGGGTATTAATGTGGACTATGTTACCGATTAACATATTTTTAATATTTTGGTTAAAATATTCCTGATAGATGTTTGATCTTTGGAATATTAATCTGGCTATTCTACAGATAAAAATATCTTTAATATTTTGGTTAAAATCTTCGGGGTACATGTTTGATCTTTGAAGTATTAATCTTGCTAGTTTACCGATTAACATACCTTTAATATTTTGGTTAAATTTCTCGGGATACATGTTCGATCTTTGAAGTATTAATCTGGCTATTTTACGGATTAACATACCTTTAATATTTTGTTTAATATTCTCGGAAAACATGTTTGATTTTTGAAGCATTAATCAGACTATTCTTCCCTTTTAACACAATTTAGTATTTTGATCAAAATCCCCGAGATGGGGGTATGGTCTTTGAAGCATTAATCTGGCTATTCTTCCCTTTTAACATATATTTTTATGCTTTGCTTAAAATCTTCGAGATGAATGTTTGATCTTTGAAGCATTAAACAGAGACCATTCTTCCCTCTAGCTAATGTTTTTTACTCTTTAAAAATTTCATTTTTCCTTGTTTCCTCTCCTCATCGGGCTATTTTCCCTGTTAGAGCCCCTGAGCTCAGAGTCTAGCATATTTTGATATTTCGGTTAGCATCGTACAGATACATGTTTAATCTCTGAAGTATTGATATTTTCCTTTTACTGTCATTCTTTTAACCTTCCTTCTTTCAAGAGGCGTCCCCCGACTGGTGATTGCCAGACTGGGGTTCGAGTCCCACGCAAACTCGTTTGTTTCTGTGTTGTCTGCAACCTCACTATCCTTGTGGAGCTAAAGATGGGGGTTTGGGGGAGCTAATAGGTCTACCTGCTGAGTCATCAACTGTGATTGCCTGGCCCTCCCTGGTACTAGCTTGGGAGGAGAAGGACTTTGGCGCTGATCATATATATATATATTATATATATATATATTTATTTATTTATTTATTTACTTATATGTGTGTGTGTGGTCAGTCTCTAGGGCATTGTCCTGCTTGCTAGAGCAATGTCACTGTCGCTTGCCTGTGCCATTGATGAGCGACCTTTAATCCTACTTCTATTTTCCTGTCAGACTAAAACGTAATAAGACAAGGTTTCCAGTCTCGCCGGATTTGAATCGAAAGAATATGTAAAAATCACGTTTCCAACAATATTCAAACTCCGATTTGAAAAAAGCAAACTCCAGATCTTTGTAAAGAGTCACACTCTTCAATATCGGGGGGAGACTTTTGCAGTTTGTTAAAACATTCTGAATTTTTTGTCCGGATCAAAGTGAAGATTGTGTTTCCGTTCTGAAGAATGTGGATTGAATGTGTGTCATTTTCTTGGAATGCAATTTGACTCTGTTGTTCTGAGTTAAAGTTTTTGATGATAAAGTGATATATGAAATTTTATGATGAATTATCCAGACTTAATGTCATGTAGAGTGCAATTTATTGAAGTAACATTTAAAACTATAGTCCATTTCTTTTAGCAAGTCATATTTGCACCGACTCGCAACGGTGCCCTTTTAGCTCGGAAAAGTTTCCTGGTCGCTGATTGGTTAGAATTATCTAGTCCAACCAATCAGCGACCAGGAAACTTTTCTGAGCTAAAAGGGCACCGCTGCGAGTCGGTGCAAAATATGACTCGCTAAGAGAAGTGGACTATAGAGGGGCACTCAGCAGAGCGCAGGCCTCCGCCGAGACAGCTTATTTCTCGACCTTTTCCTCGACCTTGACCTTGACATTTGACCTTAACATGTATTATGATAAATTATCCAACCGTGATGTCATGTAAAGGGCAATATATTAACGTAACATTTAAAACTAGAGGGGCACTCAATAGAGAGCAGATATCCGCCGTGGCAGCTTATTTCGCAACCTTTTGCTCGACTTTGACCTTGACCTTTGACCTTAACATGTATTAATTGGCGTGGATTTTCATACACTCAAGTATAAACCAAGTTTGAAGTCTGTGACAACAAAGTCCAAACTTATGGCTGATTACGTGAATTGGATATTTTGCTTGACCGTGATATCGACCTTTGACCTTGACCTTCCAAAATGTAATAATTTTCAACTTAGTATGGTAATTCTTAATGACACAAAAAGACTTATCAGCCTCATTAACTTTTTTCCTCTTCCGGGCAATAATGAGGTCCATTACAATCAGTGTAGAGTATTGATTGGGCGATGGTTTAGGTTAATTACAATTTGCAATCAGCGTTTATTCCTTCTGTTGTTTCCAGGATTGCAATTGAACAAGGGACTGTTAAATGAAAATGTACCCCCCCCTCTCTCTCTCTCTCTCTCTCTCTCTCTCGCAATTGAACAAGGGACTGTTAAATGAAAATGTACCCCTCTCTCTCTCTCCCTCTCTCTCTCTCTCTCTCTCTCTCTCGCAATTGAACAAGGCACTGTTAAATGAAAATGTACCCCCCCTCTCTCTCTCTCTCTCTCTCCTCTCTCTCTCTCTCTCTCGCAATTGAACGAGGCACTGTTAAATGAAAATGGGCTCTCTCTCTCTCTCTCTCTCTCTCTCTCTCTCTCTCTCTCAATTGAACAAGGCACTGTTAAATGAAAATGTACCCTCTCTCTCTCTCTCTCTCTCTCTCTCTCTCTCTCTCTCCCAATTGAACAAGACAGTTAAATGAAAATGTATCTCTCTCTGTCTCTCTCTCTCTCTCTCTCTCTCTCTCTCTCTCTCTCTCGCAATTGAACAATACAGGTTAAATGAAAATGTATCTCTCTCTCTCTCTCTCTCTCCTATCTCTCTCCTCTCTCTCTCTCTCTCTCAAGTGAACAAGGCACCATTATATAAAAATGGAAGCATATTAATTTTAGTGAGGTTATTTCCAATTTGCCATTAAACGTTCAGAACACAATGCATTTTTTGCCTATTAAAAGTATCAAGGCCTTTATTACATTAGCATAGGAAATAATATCTATTTATTTGATGTTAATAATAGACATTTGATATAGTTGTTCTTTTTTATTTGTGTTTTGATGTGTCGGTGATAGAAAAAGGTTGTTTTTAGTATTTATTTATTGTTTTGTATTCTAAATCATTATTACGTTGTTTCTCATTGATTATTTAAATTAAAGGGTTTTAAATGCACATGTACACAAGAGGATAATGTGGTACGCCACCTCAATGCTGTATAATAACGTGTTTGACTACATGGCTTTCTAGGTTTTTTATTATTATTATTATTATTATTATTATTATTATTATCATTGTTATTATTATTAATTACTATTATTAATTATTATTTAATATTATCATTATTATTATTATTATTATTATTATTATTGTTGTTGTTATTATTATTGCTTGCTAAGATACAACCCAATTTGGAAAAGCAAGATGCTATAACCCCAAGGGCTCCAACAGGAAAAATAGCTCAGTGCGGATAGGGAATAAGGAGATATAAAAGCTACAAGAGAAGTGACGATCAATTAAATTAAAATATTTTAAGAACAGTAACAATATTAGAAATTAAAATAAACAGAGTAAGAGAAATAAGATAGAATCGTATGTCCAAGTGTACATTAAGCATGAGAACTCTACCCCAAAGCAGTGGAAGACTATGGTACAAAGGCTATTGCACTACCCAAGACTAGAGAACAATGGTTTTGGTTTTGGAGTGTCATTCTCCTAGAACGCTTCCTTTAGACTACCATAAGTAAGGTATTTCATCTTAGACTGTCTCACACGAGCTTTAGTCATTGTGGCTGTTTGAGTCGAGTCTTGGTGGCCTTTGTCGAATATTGCAACTGGCCCTCTTCAATTAAGGTGACAATAGTGCCTAGGTAAGTCAAAACAATCTCATTAACTGAGTGTGTAATGCAGCTTGAAATGGTTCATGACGGTGTAAGTCTCTCTCTCTCTCTCTCTCTCTCTCTCTCTCTCTCTCATTCATAATCGCGTGGGCAATTCCACTTGGAGTGGTTCATGACGGTATTGTAAATCTTTCTTTTTTCTTTCATTCTTTCTTACTCTCTCTGGTTCATGACGCTATAAGCGACCCTCTCTCTCTCTCTCTCTCTCTCTCTCTCTCTCTCTCTCTCTCTCATATTCAGTTGGGCAATTCCACTCGGACTGGTTCATGACGGTATTGTAAGTCTCCTTTTTTCCTTCTTTAATTCTCTCTCTCTCTCTCTCTCTCTCTCTCTCTCTCTCTCTCTCTCTCTCTCTCTCTACACGAATAGATCAGTATAAACACGTTAAGTAATCCGTAATATTTCCATTATTTATTCCTGTTCCATTTCCACGCCCCAAAATTCAATTTATTGTACCTCAAGAATATAAAGAATTTCCTAGTTTACGGAGTAAATATGTTATACTCTCAACTTCATTCAACTTTACCCAACTTCTTTTAAACGATTTCAATACTTCAAGTCGCTTTTTTCCCTGTCCTTTGCATGCAAAGCAGGACTCGCCACTTTTGATTTGATTTAAGCATTCCACGGCTTTTTTTTTCTTTTTTTTTTCTGGTGGTAGTGGTATTAGGGTTCTCAGTTTGCCTACTTTTAGAAATATTGATGGATAAATTTGCTTAACTTGGAAAATTAATTGTTGTTTGAGCAAGTTGAATATAAATAATTCAATTCAGTAAGATAGCTTTTGCAAGTTGAAAATAATGAATTTAATTAAGTGAAATAGTTTTTACAAATTGCAAATAAATATTTTAACCCAGAGAAATAGTTTTACAAATTGAAAATAGGTATTTGAATTCAATTAAATAGTTTTTTGCAAGTTGAAAATAATTATTTAAATTAAGGGAAATAATTTTATCGAAAAATTTCCAAAGGGTATTTGTGACTCACAAACACATTCAGTTGTGAGAAAATTGTCAAAATGATTTACCTTTGCAAGAACCGCAATGCTATTTCCTTCAATATTTCATCTTCTGGAATGCTTATGGACACTCGGCAATAAGGGTTAATAGTGATAATTAGGGTTGAATTGGAATTTTGAAATGTCCCTGGCTGGCAATGTGCTGGACGGGAGTTTGAAACCCGCTCAAGCTCGATAGTTTCTCGTTGTGTTTGCAACCTCACCATCCTTTGAGCTAGCAGTGGTGATGGTAGGTTTGGGAAAGGCCTATAAGTCTACTTACTGAGTCATAAGCAGCCTTTACCTGACTCACCCTGGTCCTAGTTTGATTGAAAATGACCTTGGGCCACTGATCTTATGCATATATAGTCCTCTGGGGCATTGTCACTGTTCCATGCCTCTGCCGTTCATGGGCGACCTTGAAAAGGCTCAAACAATCTAAAACATGCGATGGCAAGCTTAAACAGGTTGTTTTATTATCAATGCAGAAGAGATCGGGTGATAGAAAAATAGAGGGGCACTCAGTAGAGAGCAGATTTCCGTCGCGGCAGCTTATTTCTCGACCTTTTGCTTGACCTTGACCTTTGACTTTAACATGTTTTTGATTGGCGTGGATTTTTATTCACTCAAATATGAAACAAGATTTAAGCTTCAGTGACAACGATGTCCAAACTTATGGCTGAATACGTGAATTGGACATTTTACTTGACCGTGACCTTGACCTTCATAAATTCAATAATTTCAAGATTTTTACATAACAATTATTCACTGCAAGTTTCATTACTCTACAATTAAGAATTATGGCCAGGAAGCTGTTCACAAACGAACACACACACACATACCATTAAACAAACAAACATAAACAAGGAGTAAAACATAACCTTCCAACTTTTTTGGCGGCGTCAATAACAATACTTTGTGTATAAAAAACGTATGGTCTTTAAAAATAACCCCGGGCATATATATTTCTGGTTGTATATATTAGTCACCTTCATAATATATCATTACCTCCGCCAACGAAGTTGGAAGAATGTTATATTTGACCATTTGTTTGTGTGTGTTGTGAGCAGCTTCCTGCCACAATTTTAATCGTAGAATAATGAAACTAGCAGGGATTAAATGTTATATAAAACGCTGGATATGGTTGAATTTTGAAAGGTCAAGGTCTAAGGTCAAAGGTCAAGCAAAATGTGTAATTCACGTAATTAGCCATAAGTTTGGACATCGTTGTCAAAGACTTCAAACTACGTTACATTTGAGTGTATGAAAATCCAGGCCAATTAATACATGACAAGGTCAAAGGTCAAGGTCGAGCAAAAGGTCTAGAAAATAAGCTGCCGTGGCGGAGGCATGCGCTCAAGTGATTGCCCCACTATAGTCCATTTCTTTTAGCGATGCATATTTTCACCGACTCGTGGCGGTGCCCTTTTAGCTCGGAAAAGTTTCCTGATCGCTGATTGGTTAGAATTATCTTGTCCAACCAATCAGCGATCCGGAAACTTTTCCGAGCTAAAAGGGCACCTCTGCGAGTCGGTGCAAATATGCATCGCTAAAAGAAATGAACTATAGTTGATTATTTATCCTTTATATTGGATGTTGATTACGAAAATATAATTTTTAATCCTTTTCAGGAGTTTCCTTGTCAAGGGCAAATGCAATTGAGGTCCCATCAACAGGACCCAAAAATTGGGTTTAATTTTGGAAATTCGATTTTGTAAGTCGGAGATTTCTTGGCAAATATTTTTCGTACGTGGTTGGCATATTGGATGAGCGCTTGCAACTAAATTCATATTCGGATTGGAATGTTTTTCTTTATTTCCATCTTGTAATTTCATTTAAAAATGCATTTATTTTGTTTCGTTAACCTTTGGCAGAGTTTGGCGAACCTATTTTTTTTTTTTTTAAGATTCATTCGAAATTCTGTTAATATACTCTGGCTCAAAATAAACTTAAACTATTTATTAGTATCAATTACAGTTTTTCGAAGCATTTACACAAGAAAAAACCCGTAATTTTAATCGGAAATTCCCCGTAAAAAATATACTGATCTCAGAAGTTATTTCATTAAAAATACAGGCAACCGTAATTTTACCCTACTTTGTTATTATCTTCTACGAGTTGGCAACGTAATATCACTCCTTAACGTCAATATATCCGTTTTTAAAACGGTAAATGGCCGGCAACATTTATTCCAGGATTTTTACCGTTTTTTTTTTTCGGTAAATTTCCAACAGTGTTTGTCTTATTTACTCAGATTTCTTATAAATGTCTATTTGTGATGATATCTGGAGCTGAAAAGTTTTGTTATAGGAATTGTTGATAATTTCATCCCGTTCAAATGGTGAGACCTTAAGGAAAATTTAGTATGAATTCAAATATCGTTCAAGATACATTATTATTATTATTATTATTATTATTATTATTATTATTATTATTATTTTTATTATTATTATTGTTGTTGTTGTTGTTGTTGTTTTTGTTGTTATTGTTATAATAATAATAATAATAATAAATACTATTATTATGATTATTATTATTATTGATGTTATTATTATTATTATTATTATTATTATTTTTATTGTTATTATTATCATTATCATTATTATTTTTATTTTTATTAAAATTAATATTGTTGTTGTTGTTGTTGTTTATAATAATAATAATAATAATAATTAATATTATTATTATTATTATTATTGTTATTATTATTATTGTTGTTGTTGTTGTTGTTGTTGTTATTATTATTATTATTATTATTTTTATTATTATTATTATTATTATCATTATTATTAAAGTAATTATTATTATTATTATTATTATTATTATTATTATTATTATTATTATTATTATTGCCTGCTAAGCTACAAACTTAGTTGGTCAAACAGGATGCAATAAGCCCACGGACTCCAACAGGGAAAATAGCCTAGTGTGGGAAAGAAACAGGGAAATGAATTGATCTTTCATATATAAACAATGAAGAGATGCTTATGTCAACCTGTTCAACATAAATACATTCGCTGCAAGTTTAAAACATCTGAATATCTACTGATTTAACTTTTGAGATATTTTCTACATTAAACATTTTCAACACGTTCTTATTGTTCAAGAAATAATGAATAGGAATACATAGATATAATCTATTAGAAAAAATTTTGATCTTCAATTTTATACGCAAAATGCTTGCATCCTATTTTGTTTCACCTGGAGAGAGAGAGAGAGAGAGAGAGAGAGAGAGAGAGAGAGAGAGCCAGCCTTATTGCCATTAGCACCTAACAACCACCTTGCATAATATCTAGAGTTTTATTAAAATCTGTCCATCAGTCCTTGAGAAATCTCATCAAAGCACGTATTCATATATGGCGAAAACAATTTTTTTTTCGACACAGTTTAATGAGGAAATTATGATTTCAAACGGTAAATTTTTACATTAAATTCTGGACTCATTAACATAAATTATTTTCAAAATGCAAAATTAAAAGGACAGAAATTTATTTAATCACGAGGGCTATCAATAATACTTTTAGCTCACACATCCTATTTATCTTACTTATCATGGGTAAACCGCCAGATATCGACTCTCTCTCTCTCTCTCTCTCCTCTCTCTCTCTCCTCTCTCTCGCGATGGTGCTTCGGCCATTCCTTTTAGTTTGCATTTTGAAAGTAATTTATGTGAATGAGTTTTAGAATTTAATGTAAAAAATTATCGTTTGAAATCGTAATTTCCTCATTAAACTGGGTCGAAAAGAAAATTGTTTTCGCCCATATATGAATAATCATGTTTGATGAGATTTCTCAAGAACTGATGGACAG
>NC_090727.1:71283093-71285271 GCF_036898095.1 Palaemon carinicauda | reverse complement strand
GAGATAAGGTGAAGGATGATACGGAGAAAAGAGGTTTGGTGGAGGAGGATGCATTTGATCGAAGGCATTGGAGAGGGCGCATCAGGCAACCGACAACTTAATGTAGGGATAACGTCGGAGAAGAAGAAGAAGAAGAAGAAGATAGCTACTAAAATACTATCATTAAAAAACACACAAACACACACACAAAAGAAGACTTCCTCGTGGAAATCATACGCAGTTAAATGCGTTAAAGTCTCGAGTCCGCTCGACAATATTACGCCAAAACAGCCCAGTCCCTTATCACAATCAGAATTCATGGACAGATGACTTTGCATGCGAATGTAACTTCCTGTTGTTTCACTAACTTGTCACAGTGACCGTTCAATGAGAGAGAGAGAGAGAGAGAGAGAGAGAGAGAGAGAGAGAGAGAGAGAGAGAGAGGAGGAGAAGAGGGAGAGAGAGAGAGAGAGAGAGAATTGCCTTAATGTTTGACTATGTCTAATATCAACAACAAACGATTATACTACTTTTCAAAGTAATCATGTTTGATACAATCATTCATATCATAATCCAGTAATTTTTTTACGTTTGAATTACGTATGACGCAATAGTTTCCCGTCTTGATTACGATTGACGCAACAGTTTCACGTCTTGATTACGATTGACGCATCAGTTTCACGTCTTAATTACGATTGACGCAACAGTTTCACGTCTTAATTGCGATTGACGTAACAGTTTCACGTCTTAAATACGATTGACGTAACAGTTTTACGTCTTGTTTACGATTGACGCAAGTTTCACGTCTTGATGACGATTGACGCAACAATTTCCCGTCTTGATTACGATTGACGCAACAGTTTCGTTAGTAACTTCATCCCCCACAACGTAATTAGAGACAAACACAGCTATCAACACCTGTCAATGGAATACCCTTTTCACAGACAGTCTCAGACATTAGATATCTATCCATTTAAACTGAAAACTAAGTAGGGTACATTGGACTGAATCGAGACAAAAGTGGCAAATTCTTTTGTAATATTGGAAATGTATTCAATTACCTCACTTTTTGGGCTAAAGCTAGCATAAATCCGATTAATATAAAAATCTCCGGGATACGTATCTAAAACTCTCTCTCTCTCTCTCTCTCTCTCTCTCTCTCTCTCTCTCTCCTCTCTCTCTCTCTCTCTCTCTCTCTCTCTCTTTATATATATATATATATATATATATATATATGTATGTATGTATGAATATATATATATATATATATATATATATATATATATATATATATATATGTATGTATGTATGAATATATATATATATATATATATATATGCATATAAATATATATATATATATATATATATATATATATTTATATATATTTACACACACACACACACACACATATATATATATATATATATATATATATATATATATATATATAATATATATATATATATATATATATATATATATATATATATAATATATATATATATATACCTTTAGTCCTTCATGGTAATTCTCTCCTCAAAAAGCACTGCAATTGTCACGTCAATGAGTATCTTCAGTTTGAAAAGACCAATTAAACATAAATATCAATAACGATAAATGAATAAAATCACAATAAATATATTTTTAATAACAAATCAACTTTCCCCTTTATTTTGGAAAATGTTATCGGCTTACAGAAAAGATTCAAATTCACTAGAAAAAAAAAAACAATTGAGATCAAAACAAGAAAGAAACAATAATCTCCTTTGATATCCTGTATCGCAGAATGTATCCGACATTTGAACATTTGAACCGTTCTATATTTTAACTGGTGTCTGTAAAATACAAACACAATTACAGATACAGACGTAACTATAGTTCATTTCTTTTAGCGAGGCAGATTTGCACCGACTCGCAGCGGTGTCCTTTTAGCTCGGGGAAGTTTCCTGATCGCTGATTGGTTAGAATTATCTTGTCCAACCAATCAGCGATTAGGAAACTTTTCCGAGCTAAAAGGGCACCGCTGCGACTCGGTGCAAATCTGCCTCGCTAAAAAAAATTGACTATAGGGGGCCAATTAGTAGAGAGCAGACCTCCCCCGCGGCAGCTTATTTCTGGATCTTTTGCTCGACCTTGACTCTGACCTTTGACCTTAACATGTATCAATTGGCATGGATTTTCATGCGCTCAAATATG
>NC_090727.1:71248093-71278093 GCF_036898095.1 Palaemon carinicauda | reverse complement strand
TATGTATTCCTATTCATTATTTCTTGAACAATAAGAACGTGTTGAAAATGTTTAACGTAGAATATATCTCAAAAGTTAATTCAGTAGATATTCAGATGTTTAAACTTGCAGAGAATGTATTTATGTTGAACAGGTTGACATAAGTGTCTCTTCATTGTTTATATATGAAAGATCTACCTATTTTCCTGTTTCATTCCCACACTGGGCTATTTTCCCTGTTGGAGTCCGTGGGCTTATTGCATCCTGTTTTACCAACTAAGTTTGTAGCTTAGCAAGCAATAATAATAATAATAATAATAATAATAATAACCACAACAACAATAATTATTATTATTATTATTATAACAACAACAACAACAACAATAATAATAATTTTAATAATAATAATAATAATATCAATAGTAATAATAATTATAATAATAGTAATTATTATCATTATTATTATTATAACAACAAAAACAACAACAACAACAACAACATCAACAACAATAATAATAATAATAATAATAATGTATCATGAAAGATATTTGAATTCATACTAAATTTTCCTTAAGGTCTCATCATTTGAATAGGATGAAATTATCAACACTTCCTATAGCAAAACATTTCAGCTCCAGATATCATCACAAATAGACATTAAGGCCGGGAGCACACTAGCAACTCTGTGGCGCCACAAAGCCACAGCATCGTGTGGCGGGGATGTGGTCTCCCATAGGATTCCATTGTTTTCAAGTTTTGCCGCGCAAACTAGCGACTGTGGCAAGCGACTGTGGCTCTCTGTCGCTCATCCCCGCCACAGGCGTGGCGTGGCTTTGTGGCGCCACAGTGTGCTCCCGGCCTTATAAGAAATCTGAGTAAATAAGACATAAACTGTTAGAAATTTGGCGCAAAAAAAAGCTGTAAAAATCCTGGAATAAAATTTGCCAAGATTTACCGTTTTAAAAAGGGATATATTGACGTTAAGGAATGATATTACGGTCGCCAACCCGTAAAAAATAATAACAAAGTAGGGTAAAAATACGGTCGCCTGTATTTTAATGAAATACGGCTGAGATCAGTATATTTTTCTGCGGAGAATTTCCGATTAAAATTACGGGTTTTTTTGTGTGTATATGCTTCGAAAAACTGTAATTGATACTAATAAACCATTTAAGTTTATTTCGAGCCAGAGTTGATTAACAGAATTTCGAATGAATCTTAAAAAAAAAAAAAAAAAAAAAAAAAAAAAAAAAAAAAAAAAACATATGTTATCACCAAACTCTGCCCAAGGTTAACGAAACAAATTAAATGCATTTTTGAATGAAATTAAAAGATGGAAAAAAAAAATTCCAATCTGAATATGAATTTAGTTGCAAGCGCTCATCCAATATGCCAACCACGCACGAAAAATATTTGCCAAGAAATCTCCGACTTGCAAAATCGAATTTCCAAAATAAACCCAATTTTTGGGTCCTGTTGATGGGACCTCAATTGCATTTGCACTTGACAAGGAAACTCCTGAAGAGGATTAAAAATTATATTTTCGTAATTAACATCCAATATAAAGGATAAATAATCAACTATAGTCTATTTCTTTTAGCGATGCATATTTGCACCGACTCGCAGCGGTGCCCTTTTAGCTCGGAAAAGTTTCCGGATCGCTGATTGGTTGGACAAGATAATTCTAACCAATCAGCGATCAGGAAACTTTTCCGAGCTAAAAGGGCGAGTCGGTGCCCTTTTAGCTCGGAAAAGTTTCCGGATCGCTGATTGGTTGGACAAGATAATTCTAACCAATCAGCGATCAGGAAACTTTTCCTAGCTAAAAGGGCACCGCCGCGAGTCGGTGAAAATATGCATCGCTAAAAGAAATGGACTATAGTGGGGCAATCACTTGAGCGCATGCCTCCGCCACGGCACTTATTTCTAGACCCTTTGGTCGACTTTAACCTTGACCTTAACATGTATTAATTGGCGTGGATTTTCATACACTCAAATGTAACGTAGTTTGAAGTCTGTGACAACGATTGTCTAAACTTATGGCGATTACGCGAATTACACATTTTGCTTGGCCGTGACCTTGACCTTTGGCCTTGACCTTCATAAATTTAACAATTTCCAGCATTTTACGTAACAGTTAATCCCAGAAAGTTTCATTACTCTACAATTAAAATTGTGACCAAAAAGCAGGCGAAATCACACAAAGACGAGCTTGGCTCCGGCTGGGAATCGAACCCTGGTCGGAGCCAAGCTCTTGTCTTTGTGTGATTTCGCCTGGGGCTCTGATCCCGAGGTCGTTAAGAGAATCCAGACATTAATATATCAAAAATATATATGGCTTATTTGAATATGAAAAACACGTAAAAATGTGCAAAATTTATCATTAATTGAATGTCAAGTAACAAACTACCAATTAGCTACGATGGTGAAGATGGGTTGATTTCAATTCTATGTACAAAATACCTGAATTCGACAGGTATAAGTACAGTAGAATTGTCATTGACTTTTATCTTTCTTCGTGGCCGAATGGGTTAGTCACTGTCTATATAAGCTTGCCGACCAGGGTTCGATTCCCGGCCGGAGCCAAGCTCTTGTCTTTGTGTGATTTCGCCTGGGGCTCTGATCCCGAGGTCGTTAAGAGAATCCAGACATTAATATATCAAAAATATATATGGCTTATTTGAATATGAAAAACACGTAAAAATGTGCAAAATTTATCATTAATTGAATGCCAAGTAACAAACTACCAATTAGCTACGATGGTGAAGATGGGTTGATTTCAATTCTATGTACAAAATACCTGAATTCGACAGGTATAAGTACAGTAGAATTGTCATTGACTTTTATCTTTCTTCGTGGCCGAATGGGTTAGTCACTGTCTATATAAGCTTGCCGACCAGGGTTCGATTCCCGGCCGGAGCCAAGCTCTTGTCTTTGTGTGATTTCGCCTGGGGCTCTGATCCCGAGGTCGTTAAGAGAATCCAGACATTAATATATCAAAAATATATATGGCTTATTTGAATATGAAAAACACGTAAAAATGTGCAAAATTTATCATTAATTGAATGCCAAGTAACAAACTACCAATTAGCTACGATGGTGAAGATGGGTTGATTTCAATTCTATGTACAAAATACCTGAATTCGACAGGTATAAGTACAGTAGAATTGTCATTGACTTTTATCTTTTTTCGTGGCCGAATGGGTTAGTCACTGTCTATATAAGCTTGCCGACCAGGGTTCGATTCCCGGCCGGAGCCAAGCTCTTGTCTTTGTGTGATTTCGCCTGGGGCTCTGATCCCGAGGTCGTTAAGAGAATCCAGACATTAATATATCAAAAATATATATGGCTTATTTGAATATGAAAAACACGTAAAAATGTGCAAAATTTATCATATATATATATATATATATATATATATATATATATATATATATATATATATAGCCATAATACCACAGCAAGCGTACGAGGAGTGAGACTGAGAGTGAGAGTAAGAGTAAAAGTGAGAGGAATAGTGAGAGAACTCAGCAAAACCACAAACAATACACTCTCCTCCTAATAAGCCCCCGAGATAAATGTTTTCATTCTGTCCAACTGAACTGTTTCTATCACCAGTCTCTCCGGCGGCATAAAATATTCCATTCGTTTCAGATTTTACGATTGTCTAAACTTTGGACAAACGTCGCATTGTGGCCAGTAAATGAGTCTTAGTTTCTCTCTCTCTCTCTCTCTCTCTCTCTCTCTCTCTCTCTCTCTCTCTCTCTCTCTGGTAGATAATACCTTTTACCTCTTCTAAAAGAACAAAGTAAAAGAATTGCTTCTTTTTCTATACTAGTATATCCACCATTTCGGTTTTGCATATGTCAAAGAATTCGAATAACTTAGATAGGTTTAAAGGCTACTCATGAATGGCAGAGGGAAGGGACAGTGATAATGTCCTAGAGACTGGTCATATATTATTATTATTATTATTATTATTATTATCATTATTATTATTATTACTAACCTATAACCCTGGTTGGAAAAGCAAGATGCTATAAGCCCAAGGGCTCCAACAGGAAAAATTGTTCAGTGAGGAAAGGAAATAAGGAATTAAATAAATGATATGAGAAATTATGATCAGCGCCTAAGCCTCTCTTCTCCCAAGCTAGGACCAAGGAAGGCCAGGCAATGGCTAATGCTGACTCAGGAGGTAGACCTCTTGGCTCCCCTAGAGCCCACATCCTTAGTTTACAAGGATGGTGAAGTTACAGACACTACAATAAAATATCGAGCTTGAGCGGGACTCGAATCCTAGACATTTCCAATAGCCCACCACAAGCCCTAAAATTCATCATCATCATCATCATCCTCTCCTTCTACGCATATTGACGCAAAGGGCCTCAGTTAAATTTCCCCAGTCGTCTCTATCTAGAGCCTTAAATCAATACATCTCCATTCATCATCTCCAACTTCGAGCTTCATAGTCCTCAGCCATGTAGTCCTGGGTCTTCCAACACTTCTAGTGCCCCTAAAAATCAGTACAATATAAAGTAGAAATGACTAAACTTTCGACTCAATATTTTGTCTAAAAATTGGCGATGCGAAATATTTCGAAAGCGACCGGGAAAACATTAAAAGAAAAATCATCCTATTCCAAAAACTCGAAAAAGGGAAAAAGGGAAAAAACAGGGAAAACCTGAGGGATCTGGATTGATTGGCAGTAGGGCGAATGAAAAATGAAAAGTTTTACTTGGGTCCTATTTTATTTCGACTAAATGGACCTTTGGAAACGGTGAAATATTCTGAAAAATTAGAAAGCTATTCACGGGAACGAGGAAGGTTATCGAAAGCTGAAAGGAATATCGGAACATTTAAAGGGTTTAAAGGCCGCGCATGAATGGCACAGGCAAGGGACAGTGACATTGCCCCATCAAGCAGGACAATGCCCTAGAGACGAAAAAGAACATCGACAAGCCCAACTAAAGAGCAAGATGTTATTGCTAATGTTCAGAATTCCCCCAGGAAAAAATGTTCGTCAACTGTCACGTGGAACAGGTATCCCAAAATCGAGCGTCCATTGACGAACTTGGAGAGGCAATTGAAGACGAATGTGTTCACATACCGAGAGAAATGCTATTAATAGTTTGTAGTTCCATATTATCACGATGCAAAAAGTGTATTGAGTAGAACGGTAACTAGCCTGAACACTTTATGTGAGCTGATCTTTTTTTTTTCTTTTTTTTTTTTGAACCTTCTAAAATTCCACCATGTATCCTTACTTTTTCACTGTGAACTCTCAGAAATCTTTAAATATGCATTGTTTCTCTCCTGTGAATCTGTTTTCCACGTTAATATCAATAAATTGAACAAGTTGTAACAATCCAAAGAGTATACATTATATTGGGACACCCTAAATACATATGATCAGCGCCCAAGGCCCCCCTCTCCACCCAACCTAGGACCAAGGAAGGCCAGACAATGACTACTGATGACTCAGCAGATAGACCTATACTCCTATAGGCTCCACCAAACCCCCCAGCCTTAGCTCACAAGGATGATGATGTTACAGCGACCAAAGGAATAACGAGTTTGAGTGGGACTCGAACCCCAGTCTGGCAATCACCAGTCAGGGACGTTATCCCATAGGCCATCACAACCATCTGTTTTTGTGTTAATATTTGAATAGTTTAAACGAGGGAAGATAACGACTTAATAGTCTTATAATTACTTATCAATGTAAATTAAGATTGAAAAATTATAAACAAGAACTAAAAATAGGGAGTTAACTGGGAAAGCGTAATAGACAAACATATAGAAAATATACAAAGAGGAACTAAAGAAATGGTATTAAATGGGAATACGTATCGGGCAAAAAAAAAAACATATGTATATATATATATATATATATATATATATATATATATATATATATATATATATATATATCTGAACAGGAACTAAAGAAATGGCGTTTAATAAGATTGTGTAATAGACAAAGACAAAAAAAAAATATTAACAGGAACTGAAGAAATTGGCTTAAATAGCAGTGCGTAATAGACAAATAGATCCTTCCATAAATAAATAACAAAAAACCTAAAAAAAAAAAAGAAAAGGGAAGAGAAATAAGATAGAATAGTGTACCCAAGTGTGGGTTAAGCCAACGTGTCCGAGCATTTAATTGCATAAATTAATCATCTTAAGTGAGATGGCTAATAAAAAATAAACAATAGTAATTAAGCACAATTTCGTTCTTTACACCAATTAAATATTGCTAACACTCCTAGACACAAACTTACTTATGCACCGCCTAATGTCCTTCACCTGAAACAAAACAAGGCAAGAATATTTTCACTAGTTTTAATTTACGCCATTAATTGTATTACACTGGCTGCCGGTAAAAGCGAGAATTGAATACAAGCTACTCTTACTAACGTTTAAGATACTGAATCAAAATGAACCAAAATATCTAAAAGAATGCCTGAATAAACTAGAACTAGAAACAAATGTTAACACAAGACACACGAGTGACAAACATAGGCTATCTGAACCAAGAACAAATAGTAAATTTGGTGAAAGGGCTTTTAGCTACTGTGCGCCTAGACATTATAATAAACTGCCAACTGAAATGAAGGACCTAAAGGGAGCAATTGAATTTAAGAAGAAACTAAAGACATTACTTTTCACAAGATCATATGATTTGGAAGATGCTACAATCAAGGAATTGTATAAGTTATAATGAAAATGTTTCGTTAGATGATTAATATGGACCCGCCCGAGAAGTAGTTCACTCGACTTCAGTGGAGGGTTGGATTTAAACCCAAAACAAGTAACAAGTAATATCCTAAGTCTAGTTTGAATATACCACATGAATATCCAACTTTTCAACGTTATATAGAAAAATCTAAACATTTTTAATTGAAAACAAAGATACTACAACGATTTGAAAAAAAAAAAAATCTTTTAATTTCTAGCGGTTAGTTTTCACAATAATTTTTTTTTCTTTTTACGATCTTTGTCGTTCGTATTATACGAAATATTTTTAGGGCTACATTGGAAGAACTAAAAATCCTCTTTGTGCAAAATTTCTTCAGAAAAAAAAAATACAGCAAATCTAAAATT
This sequence comes from Palaemon carinicauda, assembly GCF_036898095.1. Taxonomy (NCBI): domain Eukaryota; kingdom Metazoa; phylum Arthropoda; class Malacostraca; order Decapoda; family Palaemonidae; genus Palaemon; species Palaemon carinicauda. The sequence continues at coordinate 71,271,010 of NC_090727.1, read as the reverse complement.
TCATATCTATGACACTTATTTTATGAATCTATTTGTAGGCGTAAGTATATACGTGACAGAGATGTAAATAATTCAATCTATTATACTTTTTCGTGAATATTTTTATAGGCGTAAGTAAACAAGATACAGAAATATAAATAATTCAATCTATCATACTTTTTCATGAATATTTTAAAAAGGCGTAAGTAAACAAGATACAGAAATATAAATAACTATATTATACCTTTTAATTAATATTTTTGTAAGCGTAAGTAAATATGTGACAGAAATATAAATAAATATATTATACTTTTTAATGATTATTTCTGGAGGCGTAAGTAAATATGCGACAGAAATATAAATAATTTTAATATACTTTTTAATGAATATTTTTGTAAGCGTAAGTAAATATATGAGAGAAATATGTATATTTTTATTATACTTTTTAATGAATATTTTTGTAAGCGTAAGTAAATATATGAGAGAAATATGAATAATTTAATCTACTAGATTTTTCAATGAATACTTTTGTATTTTTAAGTAAATAAAATACATAAATATAAATTATTCTAGTATATTTTTTAAAAAATACTTTTGTATTTTCAAGCAAATGTGAGACAGAAATATAAGTATTTCTATTACTTTTGTAAAAATATTTTCATAGGCGTAAGTAAACAAGATAGAGAAATATGAACAATTCATGCAATGAGCACCAAATTAAACAATCACACAGCATTTGATGTGACATATTTGGGGGGGGGGGTGTGAAATGAAATAGAGGGGGAGGGAATATTATGTGCTTTTCTCTTCAGAATCTTGATGAACTGGTGGAGTCGAGATGAAGGGAGTCGAAACACTGAGAGGCATACGAATGAGATCTCCTGAATTGGAGTTAGTGATAATAAGTGTTCGAGGCCGTTTTGTGTCCTGGGGCTTAAATTCTAATGTCTGCCTCTATGGGGGAATGTGAATCTACGTAATTATGAGAGAGAGAGAGAGAGAGAGAGAGAGAGAGAGAGAGAGAGAGAGAGAGAGAGAGAGAGAGAGAAATTACAAACTAACTGTAAATAGTGGAATGAATTTAATTTCATAACAATTGAGAGAGAGAGAGAGAGAGAGAGAGAGAGAGAGAGAGAGAGAGAGAGAGAGAGAGAGAGAGAGAGAAAAAAAACTAACTGTAAATGGTGGAATGAATTTAATTTCATAACAATTGAGAGAGAGAGAGAGAGAGAGAGAGAGAGAGAGAGAGAGAGAGAGAGAGAGAGAGAGAGAGGGAGAGTATTTTATTGTTCAAAATCTCTATTTTGAACAATAAAATACTGGATATGGTGGAATAAATTCAATTTTCAATTTGATAACAATTGTGAGAGAGAGAGAGAGAGAGAGAGAGAGAGAGAGAGAGAGAGAGAGAGAGAGTTACAAGGATTTTGGATGTCTCAAAGACTTTTTAGTCCATCCGGGGAGACTCCATTTGCTCTTTGGTAGAGCGATTCATTTTAAGCATCTAGAGAGTTCTTATGATCTTGTCTAACTTATTCTTGAACTCGTTTACAGTCTTACTGTTTACTACATTCGCTGGAAGTCTACATAGAGAGAGAGAGAGAGAGAGAGAGAGAGAGAGAGAGAGAGAGAGAGAGAGATTAAAGGGCTTGAACAACAAAATGCTAGAAATGGTGAAATTAATTTAATTTTCAATTTAATAACAAATGAGAGAGAGAGAGAGAGAGAGAGAGAGAGAGAGAGAGAGAGAGAGAGAGAGAGAGAGAGAGAGAGAGAGAGAGAGAGAGTGCTGGAACAACAAACGACTGCAAATAGCGGGATAGATTTAATTTGATAACAATTAGCGATTGGATATTGGACTTTATCCATGTTGAGAATTAAAAGTCCAAAGAAAGAGACAAACCTAACGAAATTTCATTCACAAATCTAAATGCAGGAACTAGAGGGGAACTCACTAAAGCGCATAGCTCCTTGACCTTGACCTTTAACCTTAATATGTATTAATTGGCGTGGATTTTCTTGCACTCAAATATGAATCATGTTTGAAGTCCCTGTGACAACGATATCCAAATTTATGGCTGATTACGTGAATTGGACATTTTGCTTGACCGTGACCTTGACCTTTGACCTTGACCTTCCAATATAATTATTTCCAGATTTTTGCATAACGGTTAATCCCTGCAAAATTCATTACTCTACGATTAAAATGGTGGTCAGCAATAAACATACACACACATAAACAGGGGCAAAAACATTACCTCTTCCAACTCCGTTGGCGGAGGTAACAGGAGTAATCAGAGATTTCAGACCTCCGCCGATGAATATTGCCAAAATTTTACTCAAGTCTCTGGACGAAACACTTCTTTTTTCATATGCCGACCGTGGATGAACATACTATGTAACTATATCAACTAACTAAAGTCTACGGACGGTACATATCCCTTTTCATATGCTGACTGTAGATGGTGACAAGTGGATTGTTGATCCAAATTGTGATCTTCCGCAGGATCATAACCAAGATTTAATGGGGGAGCTAAGATATATCAGTGATGAAAATTTCGTCAAAATCTGTCAAGTAGTTATGACGTAATCTTATCCACAGACAGACACACAGACAATCGAATAAAACACCGAGTATATTTTATAACCTATTTTATAACGTCCTCTTCGTCTATGACCCTTTCCCAGCGTCAATCCAGTTTGTTTTATCCAACTTCCTCCTTCATTCACGAATTCAAGAGTCCCCGAGATAAATACTTCCGCTGCAGACCTGAAGGGTTTTCAACGCTCCTTTAATATTTTTCGTCCGATAGATATTTCGTGTTCTTCCAATGAGGTTTCAGTTGTAATTGTGTTATGACAGATTTTATTACAATAAACATTCTTAAACTACCAAACATAAATACGTAGACACACACATGTATATATATATATGTATATATATGCATACATATATATATATATATATATATATATATATATATATATATATATATATATCACTAACACTCGTGATCTTAATCAATGTAAATATCAACCACAATGGCATTTAATACCGTAATCTACCTTGGGAATATATATCCACTGGAATTCATTGATGATAATAGCTTCTGTCTGGGCAGAGATTCGAACCCCTGCCATTCAGCCGAAACCATGCCTGCGAGGACTTTACTAACTGAGCTATCAATAGGGATATTAAGCTTACGATAAGTCACCGTACATATTCCTGTTCAATTCAGGAATCTGTTCTTAGACTTGAAATAAATTTATCTCCATCATGGTAGCTGAATTGTGAGTTTGCAACACGTGATTATTTATGATGAAGGGTTGATGTTTAGGGATATATATTCATCATAAACAATAATAATAATAATTTATGATTATTAAGAACAGTTGGTTATCACTTCTATCTTCATTATAGGCTCAGTCCCACTGCAATGGAAATATTCACCTTTCTGAATCCATAGATCTCGTTAAACCATATAATCAGATTCAAGATATCTATACGTCACCCTGTCCAGTATTAACAGCACCCTATTGTGCTCTAGCATGGCTACTACACTCATTGTTTTAACCAGTCGCATTTGCACTGACTCGCAGGGGTGCCCTTTTAGCTCGGAGAAGTTTCCTACTAGCTGATTGGTTAGAATCATCTTTCCCAACCAATCAGCTAGCAGGAAACGTTTCCGAGCTAAAGATGCACCCCTGCTAGTCAGTGCAAATGAGACCTGATTGGTTAGAATTACCTTGTCCAACCAATCAGGTAGCAGGAAACATTTCCGAAGTAAAAAGGCACCCCTGCTAGTTAGCGCAAATGAGACCTGATTGGTTGGAATTATCTTGTCCGACCAATCAGCTAGCAGGAAACTTTTCCGAGCTAAAAAGGCACCCCTACTAGTCAGTGCAAATGAGACCTGACTGGTTAGCATTATCTTGACCAACCAATCAGCTAGCAGGAAACGTTTCCGAGCTAAAAAGGCACCCCTGCTAGTCAGTGCAAATGAGACCTGATTGGTTGGAATTATCTTATCCAACCAATCAACAAGCAGGAAACATTTCCGAGCTAAAAAGGCACCCCTGCTAGTCAGTGCAAATGAAACCTATTGTTGCGCTCCATAATAACTACAAACAATACCATACCCCTGACCAATTACAAGCCCAAACCCTACCTCACCCCTACCTGCTTTTAGCAGACGGCCATTTCAATGCCCTTTTGTTTTTGTAATCAACACTAATTACAACAACGAGCTTTCTACTGTTACGTAATGAAAGTTTTGCCTGTTTTGGAGCAGCTTATGAAATATCCATAAGTCCGAACTACGTATCGACTCTTTCCACCAACTCCGCTCAACATTATTGACATTTAAGGTTGTAGAAGCCTGTTGGAAACGTCCCTGCATAGCGATCTTCTGGACTGGGGTTCAAGATCCGCTCCAGCTCGATAGTAGAGTCTACAATCTTACCATCCTTGTGAGCTAAGGAAGAGGAGTTTTGGGGAGTCTATATGTCTACCTGCCGAGTCATCAGGAGCCATTAGCTATAATCATAGGAACACTAGGAACGATTCCAAGATCCCTGAAAAGGAATCTAAGAAAACTAGAGGTTGAAGTAGCCGCAGGACTCATTCAGAAGAGTGTGATCCTAGGAACGGCGCACATGATAAGGAAAGTGATGGACTCCTAAGGAGGCAGGATGCAATCCGGAATCCTACACTATAAATACCACCCAGTCGAAAGAAAGAAAGAAAAAAAAAATAATAATAATAATAATAATAATAATAATAATAATAATAATAATAATAATAATAATAATAACAATAATAATAATAATAATACATTCGTCCAACTGAAAATGAAAAGGCAAAGTAAAAGAGCAGTGAAATCATAACATAATATTGATTGACACATTCCAACCATGATACGATGTATTTAGATTTACGAAGAAAATATTTTATAGTTTATATAAGAAATATCTGTTTTAATGTTGTTAATGGTTTTAAAATATTTTATTTTAATTTTTCATTACTTCTCATATCTTTTATTTATTTCCTTATTTTCTTTCCTCACTGGGCTATTTTTCCCTGTTGGAGCCCTTGGGCTTATAGCATCTTGCTTTTCCAACTAGGGTTGTAATTTATCTGATAATAATAATAATAATAATAATAATAATAATAATAATAACAATAATAATAATAATGATAATAATAATAATAATAAAAAATAATAATTATATCAATAATAATTATATCAATGATAATAATAATAATAATAATAAAAATAATTATATTATTATTAATAATAATAATAATAATAATAATAATAATAATAATAATAATAATAATAAAAATAATAATAATAATAACTGGCATCGGAACACGTAGCATGAATCAGAATTTCAAATGTGTATCAAAGCATGATATTACAGATTCTTAGGTACTGAAGACAGGACTAATTAAAAGTTTAACTTCTTCTGGCGGGCTTATAAGAACAATTGGACCTACGATAGCTGATTTATCATTTTAAACTTGTACGTTTGTCCAACAGCCAAGAAAGTGTATTTATAATGAGGTACATTTTGTCGGTTTTTTACACTTTATAATAGTTTTTCTTGATTTTTCATTTCAGAAAATAAAATGTAATGTTTTACGAACTTTATTATTTCATGTAATATATTGCCAAGAAAATCTCCCCTTTATAATATATATATATATATATATATATTCATGTATTTATATGTGTGTATGCGGCTGTGTGTGTATGTGTGAGTATATATATATATATATATATATATAGATATATATATATATATATATATATATATATAAAGTACATATATATATATATATATATATAAAGTACATATATATATATATATATTCATATATATATATATATATATATATATATATACATATATATATACATATATATTATTCCGGTCACGCACAGCAGCACTGTCAGACTACTCTGTCACTCTCAGTCCCTCGGAGATAGGGGGAGAGGTAGTAGTCATACCAAGGTGAGAGGGGGTGCATGTACTTGCATATCTAAATAATTACCCATTATTTTTGACGGGTAGCGTACACAAGGATTATATATATGAGTATACAATAACTATAGCGTCAAGTAAGCTTATTTCTCGACCTTGACCTTTGACCTTGACATGTATTAATTCGCGTGGATTTTCATACACTCAAATATGAACCAATTCTGAAGTCTCAGTCACAACGAAGTCCAAACTTATGACTGATTACGTGAATTGGACATTTTGCTTGACCGTGACCTTTGACTTTGACCTTCCAAAATGTAATAAATTTCCAGCTTTTTACATAAAAATTTTCAAATTCTCAAATTCTGTTACCATACGCTCGTGGAATTGCATTACTCCAATTACAGGACGAATACTAAAAAATAAATATATATATATATATATATATATATGTATGTATATATATATATATATATATATATAAAGTGGAAGAGAGTTTAGAGTTACTGGAATTTTATCGGATATTCAGCATTCGGTCAAGTATCATCTTCAAGTATCAACTGGAGATGAGGGCGAGCTATGGAAGAGCATCACTAAATTCCCTGCAATAGCCAAAGCATAAAACTGTGAATATATGGGACATTCTCTCTCTCTCTCTCTAGTTCAAGGGAAATCGATGTGTTAATACAATTTTTACAGCTAAGCATTCAGAGAATAAGATATTCTCTCTCTCTCTCTCTCTCTCTCTCTCTCTCTCTCTCTCTCTCTCTCTAGTTCAAGGGAAATCGATGTGTTAATACAATTTTTACAGCTAAGCATTCATGAACGGCACAGGCAAGAAACAGGAAAATGCCCTGAAGTGGTTACTCTATTTGATATTGTCTGCATTTCAGTTTCAAACAATTAATAATTATCTCCTAACAGAATTTCTTAAAGGGTTTGGTTTAAAGCAAGGGACATTGCCAGTGTCCTAGAGACTGACCATATATACATATGCTAAGCACCCGAGCCCTTTCTTCACCCAAGCTAGGACCAGGGAGAGCCAGCCAATGGTTGCTGATACTCAGCTGGTAGACCTATAGGATCCCCCCAAACACTCATCCTTAGCTCAAAAGGTTGGTGAGGTTGCAGACACTAAAGAAACTATCGAGTTTGACGGGGACTTGAACCCCAGTCCGGTGAGTGCCAGGCAAGGTCGTTAACAATAGGCCACCAAATGATAGGATCCCCCCAAACACTAATCCTTAACTCAAAAGGATGATGAGGTTACAGAAACTAAAGAAACTATCGAGTTTGAGCGGGACTCGAACCCCAGTCGGGCGAGTGGCAGGCAAGGACGTTAACAATAGGTCACAAAATGTTTAAAGGTCGCTAATGAACGGCAAAGACAAAAACAATGTCCAAGAGATTGACCTTATTCACATATGATAGGTGCCTTAGCTGGTAGACACCTTTAAACACCCCCCCCCCACACACCCTTAGTTCGTAAGGATGGTGAGGTTGCATACACTACAAGAAACTACCGAGTTTCAGGAGGTCTTGAACACCCTTCCAACAGATTGCCATGCAAGGGCGTCTCAGCTACAAAACCCATTAAATTGAAAAAAAAAAAAAAAAATTAAGACCACACTTCAAAAACTTGACAAATAAAAAAAACGCAGTAGACATTATGATTTTAGAGGAAAATAAACGAGAAAATGACCAAAATCTTACATATTTTCTTAGAAATTCTTAAATTCTTGCAAGGGCGTCTCAGCTACAAAACCCATTAAATTGCAAAAAAAAAAAAAAAAAAGAAAAAAAAAATTAAGACCACACTTCAAAAACTTGACAAATAAAAAAAACGTAGTAAAAGTAGTAGATATTGTCATTTTAGAGGAAAATAAACAAGAAAATAACCAAAATCTTATATATTTTCTTAGAACTTCTTAGAAATTCTCCCACAGTCTCTGGTTAAAACTATCTACTCAGAAATGTTCACCTTCAGATATCAAGCCAAACAAATCCTCTATCCCGAGCGATAGTAGTATTATGCAACAGCGAAGAAAAAAACAAGAAAAAAAAAACAAGAGGTTCTCAAAGAAGCACTTCGTTAAATTAGCTTCTCCAGGTTATCTTCATTGCGAAAAGCTATAGCAATCCTGAGAAGAAACCCTACAATAGCAAGATAAGATATGGAGATGGGTTTGGCTTGAGCTTCAGAGAGATAAAAAACATACACAACCACAAATTTAATGTATATGTATATGCATATATATATATATATATTATACATATAAGTTACATATATATATATATATATAAATATATATACATACATACATATATATATATATATATATATATTTATATATATATATATATACATTTATATACATATAAACATATATATACATTATATATATATATATATATATATATCTATATATATATGTATATATGTGTATATATATAAATATATATATATATATATATATATTTATATATATATATATATATATATATACACACACGCATATATATATATATATATATACATATATATATGTATATATAAACATGCTTATATGTATATATATGCACAAACATGTATATACATATAAATATATACACACATACACAAACACAAACACACTTTCAACTGGGCTCCACAAGGCACTAGAAGAGTTGCAAGACCCAGGCATACATGGCTGAGGACTACGCAGTGTGAAGTAGATGATGATGAATGGAGAAGTATGTATTTAAAAGCTCAAGAAAGAAACGACTAGCGAAATCCAACTGAGGTCCTTTGCGTCAACAGGCGTAAGAGGAGATGATGATGATGATAAGCAAAGGCATAATATATACGTGCGTGCGTGTGTGTATGTGTGAGTGTATGTTTGTATATGTACACTGAGTATTATGTCGTCAAGGTCGCAATTTCATGTGTCATATATATATATATATATATATATACACATATGTGTGTGTATGTGAGTGTGTGTATGTGTTTGTGTTTGTACTTGAACGACTTTACCCTTCGTTGATGACTGATAAAAAGAGCGTCAAAATGTTACCTTTCATCTTCTCTATCCTCCCACGTTCCGATCGCCTCACAATCGCCCAGAGAGGAGATTCCCAATATTCAAGATCTCTCTCTCTCTCTCTCTCTCTCTCTCTCTCTCTCTCTCTCTCTCTAAGGAAGGCGCACAGGAAATTAATCCACTACGCACCAGCATCGATATAATGCAGCGACTATTTAATGTGCTGCCAGCTCATCTAAGAAACATATCAGGAGTGATGAGCGTAGATGTGTTTAAGAATAAGCTCGATAAATACCTAAGATGCATCCCAGACCATCCAAGACTGGAAGATGCAAAATACACCGGAAGATGTATTAGCAACTCTCTGGTGGATATACGAGGTGCCTCACACTGAGGGACCTGGGGGAACCCAAACAAAAAATAAGGCAATAAGGCAATAAGTAAGGCTCTCTTTCTGCCGTGGTTCATGAACCTTCAATGTGGCAAAAACACGCTTTTAACCTTTTCGTAATCTTGGCCTTGACTTCTGACCCAATAACTCCCTAACCCTAATTAAATTGTCCTTGGATAATGGCCAATCATCCCACTAAATTTTATGAGATTCGGTCAAATAGTTTTTGAGTAATGCAAATAACAAACACACACACAGACATACAAACATATGCCTATCAAATTAACCTTCACAAGGAATAAATTGTCATTGGATCATGGCCAATCAACCCACCAAATTTCACGAGATTCGGTCAAATAGTTTTTTAGTTATGCGAATCACAAACACAATCACAAACACACAAACACAGAAACATACGCCTATCAAATTAACCTTCACAAAGAATATATTGTCAATGGATGATGGCCAATCAACCCACCAAATTTAATGAGATTCGGTCTAATAGTTTTTGAGTAATGAGAATCACAAACACAATCACAAACACACAGACACACATACAAACATAAGCCTATCAAATTAACCTTCGCAAAGAACAAATTGCCCTTGGATCATGGCCAATCATCCCACTAAATTTCATGAAATTCGGTCAAACAATTTTTGAGTAATGAGAATCACAAACACAATCATAAACACACACACAGACTTACAAACATACGCCTATCAAATTAACCTTCGAAAATCTAATCAAATTGCCCTTGGATCATATCCAATCATCCCACTAAATTTCACGAGATTCGGTCAAATAGTTTTTGAGTAATGCAAATAACAAACACATACACAGGCATACAAACATACGCCTATTAGATTAACCTTCACAAAGAACAAATTGCCATTGGATCATGACCAATCATCCCACTAAATTTCATGAAATTCGGTCAAATAGTTTTTGAGTAATGCGAACCACAAACACAATCACAAATACACACACAAACACACACACACAGAAACAAACTACTATCAAATTAACCTTCGCAAAGAACAAATTGTCATTGGATCATGCCCAATAATCCCACTAAATTTCATGAGATTCGGTCAAATAGTTTTTAAGTTATGCGAACCACAAACGCAATCACAAACACAATCATAAACACACACACACATACAAACATACGCCTATCAAAACATAAACTTCGCAAAGAACAAATTGTCATTGGATCATATCCAATCATCCCACCAAATTTCACGAGATTCGGTCAAATAGTTTTTGAGTAATGCGAACCACAAACACAATCACAAACGCACAGACAGACAGAAACATACGCCTATCAAATTAACCTTCGCAAAGAACAAATTGTCATTGGATCATGGCCAATCATCCCACTAAATTTCATGAAATTCGGTCAAATAGTTTTTGAGTAATGCGAACCACAAACACAATCACAAATACACACACAAACACACACACACAGAAACAAACTACTATCAAATTAACCTTCGCAAAGAACAAATTGTCATTGGATCATGGCCAATAATCCCACTAAATTTCATGAGATTCGGTCAAATAGTTTTTGAGTAATGAGAATTACAAACACACACACAAACAGAAACATACGCCTATCAAATTAACCATCGCAACGAAGGTAATCACCTACAAGATCATTCCCAGCAGGTAAATACAATCTAAGCTAAAACTAAATCAAAGGACAATTATAATAATAAACATGCAAATAATACAGTAATCGTTAACAAGTACCATTGTCAATACAACCTACGTGCATTGTTGTTGTTGTTCAAACACTTGATGAGACTTCAATGATGGTCACACACAATAGGAGAGTTGGATTAATGAGCTTGCTACAATAAGGTCAAAACTAATAAACAATTATTATGATGAATTTCAAAAGGGTATTTGCATACAGCTGGAGTTACGGAACAATATGTTCTAAATATCTACAGAGGAGGATGTTATTATTATTATTATTATTATTATTATTACTATTATTATTATTACTTGCTAAGCTACACCCCTAGTAGGAAAAGCAAGATGCTATAAGCCCAAGGACTCCAACAGGGAAAATAGCCCACTAAGGAAACAAAACAATGAAAAATAGAGTATTTTAAGAACAGTAGCATTAAAATTAATATCTCTTATATAAACTATAAAAACTTTAACAAAACAGGAGGAAGAGAAATAAGATAGAATAGTGTGCCCGAGTGTACCCTTAAGCAAGAGAACTCTAACCCAAGACATTGGAAGACCATGGAACACAGGCTATGGCACTACCCAAGACTAGAGAACAATAGTTTGATTTTGGAGTGTCCTTCTCCTAGAAGAGCTGCTTACCATGGCTAAAGAGTCTCTTCTACCCTAACAATGGAAATGTTGAATTCGAAAAATTTTATTTTTGCTAAAATTTGAACATTAATTCGAAGTCAAAATGTACTGTATTTGATCTTTAACTAGTAAGGTCAGTTACTATTAAAACGTAATGTTAATTATTGAGAGAGAGAGAGAGAGAGAGAGAGAGAGAGAGAGAGAGAGAGAGAGATAAATTTTCTTTTACTAAACTCGATTAAGGAAATAGAAAATGTATGCAAAAAGGAAACTATAATATATATATATATATATATATATATATATTTATATATATAAATAAATATATATATATACATATATATATATTTATAAATATAAATATATATATATATATATATATATATATTTATATATATTTATATATATATACACTATATATATATATATATATATATATATATATATATATATAAATATATATATATATATATACACACACACACACACAAATATATATATATATATATATATATATTCATATATATAAATGTATATATATATACAGAGAGAGAGAGAGAGAGAGAGAGAGAGAGAGAGAGAGAGAAAAGTAATAATTTTTCAAATCATATTAATCTCAATGTGATCTTTTAATCACTTATGCGTTAAACAAAAAAAAACTAAGAGAGAGAGAGAGAGAGAGAGAGAGAGAGAGAGAGAGAGAGAGAGAGAGACTCCAAAGTAGGAAAATACATAAAACCATTTTTTTTAGGAACTAAGCTTTTATGGACACGTGGTAAGTTTCCAAACCACATTAGGAAAACCCCAAGACAAATAAAAAATAAAAAAAAAACTCCCAAACGTAATTTACCTCCCATCAATTCTCATCTGGAAACCCTTGACGAGGGGTGTGTTGGCCGATGTGGTAACGTCCCTGACTGGTGGAACACCAGACTGGGGTTCGAGTCCTGCTCAAACTCGTTAGTTCTTTTGGTCGCTGCAACCTCACCATCCTTGTGAGCTAAGGATGGGGGGTTTGGGGGAGCTTATAGGTCTATCTGCTGAGTCATCAGTAGCCATTGCCTGGCCCTCCTTGGTCCTAGCTTGGGTGGAGGGGGCTGGGGCGCTGATCATATGTATATATGGTCAGTCTCTAGGGCATTGTCCTGCTTGATAGGGCAATGTCACTGTCCCTTGCCTTGCTATTCATAAGCGGCCTTTCAACCTTTAAGTGACATAAATGAAGAACGTTGCAGTTCATGCTTGTCTTGCAGTTCTCTGCTCGCAATCTGTTGGGCAGGAGTTCGAGCCTCGCTCAAGCGTAATCATTTCTAGTGGTGTATGCAACCTCACCGTCCTTATGAGATAAGGATGGGGGCTTTGTGGGAGAGTACAAGTCTACCTGCTGAGTTATAAGCAGCCAATGTCTGGTTCTCACTGCCCTTGAGACCGACCTTACATACATATGAGCAGCACCAAAGGGCCTTCTGCATTAAGCTAGGACCAGGGAGGTCCCGGCAATGGCTACTGATGACTCGGCAGGTAAACCTATTGTCTCACCCAAATCCCACGTCTCTAGTTCACAAGGATGATGAGGTTACAGACAATACTAGAGACCATCGAGCTAACACTGAGGTCTCGAACACAAATCCAATCGACTGATTGTCAGGAACGTTTCCCTCATGCTACAACCTTAAACTTGATGTTTAAAGACATACCCCATAAAAATATCACTTCTAATAACCAGAAGGAGGAGAAAGAAGATAAGATTAAACACCGACCGATAATTCAATAAGAACAAGGAAACTCCGAGAAAACATCTGGAATTCAATTCCCATCTCAGTGAGATCGCGAAGAGGCTGACTGGATTTCAAGACGTTCGCCTATTATGAGTTTTCGATGAAATATGGGAATTTGCGCGCGCGTGGGAGAGCATTGCATTCCCTCCCATTCCTTGCCATTCCAACCGCTTGGAATTGCCTATTCCAAACTGAGAGAGAGAGAGAGAGAGAGAGAGAGAGAGAGAGAGAGAGAGAGAGAGAGAGAAGTTTTTATCTATATTAATTTTGATTTGAACTTGTGATTACTTGCACCAAGCATAGAAATTTAAAAGGATACACAAAGTTGAGTTTAATGACAGACCCGCAAGGGACTTCAACAATACTATTATTAGAAAATGACACAAAGTTGAGTTTAATGACAGAGCCGCAAGGGACTTCAACAATACTATTATTAGAAAATGACACAAAGTTGAGTTTAATGACAGAGCCACAAGGGACTTCAACAATACTATTATTAGAAAATGACACAAAGTTGAGTTTAATGACAGAGCCGCAAGGGACTTCAACAATACTATTATTAGAAAATGACACAAAGTTGAGTTTAATGACAGAGCCGCAAGGGACTTCAACAATACTATTATTAGAAAATGACACAAAGTTGAGTTTAATGACAGAGCCGCAAGGGACTTCAACAATACTATTATTAGAAAATGACACAAAGTTGAGTTTAATGACAGAGCCGCAAGGGACTTCAACAATACTATTATTAGAAAATGACACAAAGTTGAGTTTAATGACAGAGCCGCAAGGGACTTCAACAATACTATTATTAGAAAATGACACAAAGTTGAGTTTAATGACAGAGCCGCAAGGGACTTCAACAATACTATTATTAGAAAATGACACAAAGTTGAGTTTAATGACAGAGCCGCAAGGGACTTCAACAATACTATTATTAGAAAATGACACAAAGTTGAGTTTAATGACAGAGCCGCAAGGGACTTCAACAATACTATTATTAGAAAATGACACAAAGTTGAGTTTAATGACAGAGCCGCAAGGGACTTCAACAATACTATTATTAGAAAATGACACAAAGTTGAGTTTAATGACAGAGCCGAAAGGGACTTCAACAATACTATTATTAGAAAATGACACAAAGTTGAGTTTAATGAAAAAAAACAAAGCTGAAACATATATATCGAGGCAAATCACAGAGTTGAGTTTATTGACAGACCCAAAAAGGGGACTTCAACAATACTATCCTTAGAAAATGACAAAGTGGAGTTTAATAACAAACCAAAAAATAACTGAAACATATACAAGGAAGCAAACCCATTCTCGAAAATAACTTTTCCAGCACAACTATGCAGTCGAAAGTTTAGATTAAAATGCAGTTCAGATCTGCTCCCGAACTCAAGTATCAACATTTGCCGAAAAATGTTCCCTCTTGCTTCGTGGAATCTTGAAATCAGTTCCAGCTTCCAGAGTTATATTTCTTATTGATAAAAAGCAAATCTTGAAAAATATTTAAGATATCCTACCTGATTTTATTAGTTAGTGTATGCGACCCGTCAAAAAATGACGGCTAAATATTTAGATAGATATGCACAGATTCAATCCTTCTAAGCCCATAACCCTTAAAGGTTTAAAGGTTTAAAGGTCGCTCATGAATGGCAGAAGCAAGGGACAGTGACATTGCCCTAGCAATCAGGACAATGCCCTAGAGACTGACCATGTATGATCAGCGCCCAAGCCTCCTCTCCACCTAAGCTAGGAACAGGGAAGGCCAGGCAGTGGCTGCTGATGACTCAGCAGATAGACCTATAGGGTCCCCCAAAACCCCCCAACCTTAGCTCACAAGGATGGTAAGGTTGCAGACACTAATGGCACTAACGGGTCTGAGCGGGACTCGAACCCCCGACTGGCAAACACCAGGCAGAGACGTTACCAATCAGGCCACAGCAACCATTCTCACAGGGTATGACTACTCTCTCTCCCCTACCAGAGGGACGGGGAGAGATCGAGTAGTTATAATGTCTGGCAATGCCGCTGCGCGTGACAGGAAAGTGCTGATGAGGCCCTTTGAAAAAAAAAAATTTGAGAGCTTCCGCTACTTTTAAATATACGACGCATATAATTGTGGATTTAATATATATATATATATATATATATATATATATAAATATATATATATATATATATATATACATATATATATATATATATATATATATACCCGGACACTTGCTCTTTATTATATAACGGAGATTCTAACAACACTGAAATACGTGACCACTGTATTGTGTCTTTTAGTTGAATATTTCCGAATTCTTCGATATACCTTTGTCACGTTATCATTCATGAAAAGATCACTCTCTCAATTGCATTAATAAACTGGTATTCAAGAGTATTACTCAATATTATTTCATATACTCAGAGAAGAGAGAGAGAGAGAGAGAGAGAGAGAGAGAGAGAGAGAGAGAGATTTTGGATGCCTCAAAGACTTTTTAGTCCATCCGGGGAGACTCCATTTGCTCTTGGGTAGAGCGATTTAGTTTAAACGTTGAGTTCATATGATCTTGTCTAACTTAAAGAGAGAGAGAGAGAGAGAGAGAGAGAGAGAGAGAGAGAGAGAGAGAGTTACAAGGATTTTGGATGCCTCAAAGACTTTTTAGTCCATCCGGGGAGACTCAGTTTGCTCTTGGGTAGAACAATTTAATTTAAGCATTTAGAGAGTTTCATGATCTTGCCTATCTTATTCTTGAACTCTTTTACCGTGTTACTATTCACTACATCTACTGGAAGTCTGTTCTATATATTTGCTATTTTGTATGTAAAGAAATTACCACATGAAGTGGTGTTATAGCTTGAGAGAGAGAGAGAGAGAGAGAGAGAGAGAGAGAGAGAGAGAGAGATCCCAAAGACGAAGAGAGCTGCTGTAACCAAACACAAAAGGAGAGATCTAATGAACTAGAAAATGATCCTCCAGCAATAAAGTTCTGAAACGTTTCGAGTTAATATCTTAAAACGTTCCGAGACGAATATCATTAAGGAATATGATGAGCTCATTTAAATTACAATATATATATATATATATATATATGTATATATATATATATATATATAGATATATATATATATATATACATATATATATATATATATATATATATTGATATATATGAATGTATATATATATATATATAATATATATATATATTTTTATTTATATACATACATACATACACACACACACACATATATATATATATATATATATGAGGCCCTTTTGTCAATATGCGTTGGAGGAGATGATATATATATATATATATATATGAATTGTTCTGAATGAGGATACCTTAACGTGATAAAAGAGTTTGTGCATCACCACGATCAGCAAAGCTGTACTAGTCAGGAAAACCATAATAGGTTGGTTTACTGTGTGCGATCAGACTAAAGTCTCCCATCATCACCAATCTACAGTGGCCAGTGTTATGATGAAAACTGGCCAAACCCCAGACATGTATAAGGTCTTGTCTGAGGCCTTTGTCCAGCTGTGAATAGAAACGGCTCCATTTGTTGTTGTTGTTGTGTATAAAAAGATCCAAAACAGACTTTTCCAAATATACTAATGATATAATGAAATGCCATTTCAACTATGATGGAAAAATAAAGTAAAAATTATAAAGGCTGTGGGATTTAATAACTGAAAAGTAGGAGAGAGAGAGAGAGAGAGAGAGAGAGAGAGAGAGAGAGAGAGAGAGAGAGAGAATTTCCTCTTACTGTAAAATAATTAGGGAAATAAATAAAGATAAAATATATGAAGAAACGAGACTTTCTTCAAATATATAAATGGACTTCAGTGTATTATGAAAGACGACTAGATAGTTCTGCAAAAAAAAATAAAAAATGTATATTCAGTGAAATAATACCTTCAACAAAATTAACTTAAACATTTCATTCGTTAAACTATAAACATACTCCCAGTACCATATTTACGCGAAAAAAAAAATTCCATCAATATTCAAAATGTGACAAGTTCTTTCTTCTAAAATGTATAATCGTATAAAATTAAAGACTACAATACCACATGCCTTTATAATGTTTAACACTCATCCAGAAGGCTTAAATTGCTTACAGTTCTTCCTTCCCCCCATTTCTTAATTTTCTGTCTTTTTTCAATATATTTCGAAAATATTTTAGAGAAATACCTCCCATGATACTCCCATTATACGCAATTTTTAGTCTGCCAATTAAATCAAACGTTTTAATATATTTCGAAAATATTTAAGAGAAATATCTCCCATGATATGGAATTTTTAGTCTGACAATTAAATCAAACGTTTTAATATATTTAGAGAATATTTTAGGGAAATATCTCCCATGATATTGAATTTTTAGTCTGAGAATTAAATCGAACGTTTTAATATATTTCGAAAATATTTTAGAAAAATATCTCCCATGATATGGAATTTTTAGTCTGACAATTAAATCAAACGTTTTAATATATTTAGAGAATATTTTATGGAAATATCTCCCATGATATTGAATTTTTAGTCTGACAATTAAATCGAACGTTTTAATATATTTCGAAAATATTTTAGAAAAATATCTCCCATGATATGGAATTTTTAGTCTGACAATTAAATCAAACGTTTTAATATATTTAGAGAATATTTTAGGGAAATATCTCCCATGATATTGAATTTTTAGTGTGACAATTAAATCAAACGTTTTAATATATTTCGAAAATATTTTAGAAAAATATCTCCCATGTTATGGAATTTTTAGTCTGACAATTAAGTCGAATGTTTTAATATGTTTCGAAAATATTTTAGAGAAATATCTCCAATGAAATGGATTTTTAGTCTGACAATTAAATCGAATGTTTTAATATATTTCGAATTATTTTAGAAAATTATCTACCAAGATACTCCCATTATACGTATTTTTAGTCTGACTATTAAATCAAACATTTTAATATATTTCGAAAGTATTTTAGAAAAATATCTCCCATGGTACGCTATTTCTAGTCTGATAATTAAACCAAACGTTCAAATAATGAACAACATATTGATTCGAAATCAAGAGTCCAATATATATGAAAATGTTCATATGTAATAAAATCTGTCAAATGGTACTCACATGTCATGAAGCTCCCAGGCACCACCTAGTTCGAGTCATTAGTCTGAAAAGGAAGATGAAAATTATTATTATTATTATTATTACTATCCAAGCTACAACCCTAGTTGGAAAAGCAAGATGCTTTAAGCCCAGGGGCTCCAACAGGGAAAAATAGCCCAGTGAGGAAAGGAAATAAGGAAATAAATAAATGAAGAGAACAAATTAACAATAAATCATTCTAAAAAAAAGTAACAACGTCAAAACAGATATGTCATAATATATATAAAACTATTAACAACGTCAAAAACAAATATGTCATATATAAACTATAAACAGACTCATGTCCGCCTGGTCAACAAAAAAACATTTGCTCCAACTTTGAACTTTTGAAGTTCTACTGATTCAACCACCCGATTAGGAAGATCATTCCACAACTTGGTAACAGCAGGAATAAAACTTCTAGAGTACTGCATAAAGAATCAAAATAAATAGTTATCATAAATGAATTAAGATCTAAAGTGCAATAATACTTTGCTATCCGTGTAGACACCTCATGATTATGTATGTAATGGACGGTTGTTACAGACTAATGCACACACAAACAATGCCATTCCAACACCTTCTGAAAAACATAACAGAAAGCTGGAACGTCTCGAACTGTCGAGGGTTGTGGTGGCCGATGCGGTAACGTCCCTGACGGGTGAACGCCTGACCGCGGTTCGAGACCAGTTCAAAACTCGTTTGTTCCTTTTGGTCGCTGCAAACCTCACCATCCTTGTGAGTTAAGGATGGGGAGATTGGGGGAGCCTATCGGTCTATCAGCTGAGTCATCAACAGCCATTGCCTGGCCGTCCTTAGTCCTAGCTTGGGTGGAGAGGGGCCTGGGCACGGAATCATTTATGAGCGAACTTTCAACCTTTCTCTCCCATTGATTGAAAGTTTCAATAAAACTTTAAATCAATCAATCAATCAATGGTTGAAAAGGTCGCTCATGAATGATCTGCGCCCAAGACCCATCTCCACCAAAGCTAGGACCAAGGAGGGCCAGGCAATGGCTGTTGATGGCTCAGCAAATAGACCTACATGAGCGACCTTTAAATCTTTTCCCTCCCATTCAAAAAAGACCTTTAAACCTTTTTCCCCCATTCAAGAGCGACCTTTAAACCTTTTCCCTCCCATTCATGTGTGACCTTTAAACCTTTCTACCTCATTTATGGGGAACTTGTAAACCTTACTCTCCCATTCATGAGCGACCTTTAAACCTTTCTTTCCTATTCATGATTGACCTTTAAACCTTTTCTCTCCCATCCATGAGCGACCTTTAAACCTTTCTCTCCCATTCATGAGGACATTTAAACCTTTCTCTCCCATTCATGAGGACATTTAAACCTTACTCTGCCATACATAAAAGACCTTTAAACCTTTCTCTCCCATTCAAGAATTACTCTGCCATTCATGAGCGACCTTTAAACTTTTCTCTCCCATTCATGAGCGACCTTTAAACCATTCTCCCCCATTCATGACCTTTAAACCTTACTCTCCTATTCATGAGCGACCTTTAAACCATTCTCCCCCATTCATGACTTTTAAACCTTACTCTCCCATTCAAGACCGACCTTTAAACCCTTCTTCACCATTCATGAGCAACATTTAAACCATTCTCCCAAATTCATGAATGACCTTTAAACCATTCTCCCCCATTCATGACCTTTAAACCTTACTCTCCCATTCAAGAGCGACCTTTAAACACCAGCAGAAACCAAACTTAACAACCAAAAAAACAACCATTGGTAGCCATCAACCACTACCGACTCCAGTAGTCGTCCTAAGACAAAGCCGAAGATACTCCCTGGACCTTAGCAAAGGCTAGAGAGATCGAACATTAATTACATGACAGGATAGCCGTAATTTACTGCCTTTGGAGAGCCACAGGACTTGGTATGAGTCCCCCAAAGGGAACAAGGATATAAATCAGAAGGCCTAGAGGAGACAGCCAACTAATCCATGTGGATCGAAATCTTCCAGAAATGGAAAGAGGGAGAGGGAGAAAGGGAGGGGGAGGGAGAGGGAACTAATCCATGTGGATCGAGATCTTCCAGAAATGGAAAGAGGGAGAGGGAGAAAGGGAGGGGGAGGGAGAGGGAACTAATCCATGTGGATCGAGATCTTCCAGAAATGGAAAGAGGGAGAGGGAGAAAGGGAGGGGGAGGGAGAGGGAACTAATCCATGTGGATCAAGATCTTCAAGAAATGGAAAGAGGGAGAGGGAGAAAGGGAGGGAGAGGGAGAGGGAACTAATCCTTGAGGATCAAAATCTTCAAGAAGTGGAAAGAGGGAGAGGGAGAAAGGGAGGGAGAGGGAGAGGGAACTAATCCATGTGGATCAAAATCTTCAAGAAATGGAAAGAGGGAGAGGGAGAAAGGGAGGGAGAGGGAGAGGGAACTAATCCATGTGGATCAAGATCTTCAAGAAATGGAAAGAGGGAGAGGGAGATAGGGAGGGAGAGGGAGAGGGAACTAATCCTTGAGGATCGAAATCTTCAAGAAAAGGAAAGAGGGAGAGGGAGAAAGGGAGGGAGAGGGAGAGGGAACTAATCCATGTGGATCAAGATCTTCAAGAAATGGAAAGAGGGAGAGGGAGAAAGGGAGGGAGAGGGAGAGGGAACTAATCCATGTGGATCAAGATCTTCAAGAAATGGAAAGAGGGAGAGGGAGAAAGGGAGGGAGAGGGAGAGGGAACTAATCCTTGAGGATCAAAATCTTCAAGAAGTGGAAAGAGGGAGAGGGAGAAAGGGAGGGAGAGGGAGAGGGAACTAATCCATGTGGATCAAAATCTTCAAGAAATGGAAAGAGGGAGAGGGAGAAAGGGAGGGAGAGGGAGAGGGAACTAATCCATGTGGATCAAGATCTTCAAGAAATGGAAAGAGGGAGAGGGAGATAGGGAGGGAGAGGGAGAGGGAACTAATCCTTGAGGATCGAAATCTTCAAGAAAAGGAAAGAGGGAGAGGGAGAAAGGGAGGGAGAGGGAGAGGGAACTAATCCATGTGGATCAAGATCTTCAAGAAATGGAAAGAGGGAGAGGGAGAAAGGGAGGGAGAGGGAGAGGGAACTAATCCATGTGGATCAAGATCTTCAAGAAATGGAAAGAGGGAAAGGGAGAAAGGGAGGGAGAGGGAGAGGGAACTAATCCTTGAGGATCGAAATCTTCAAAAAAAGGAAAGAGGGAGAGGGAGAAAGGGAGGGAGAGGGAGAGGGAACTAATCCATGTGGATCAAGATCTTCAAGAAATGGAAAGAGGGAGAGGGAGAAAGGGAGGGGGAGGGAGAGGGAACTAATCCATGTGGATCAAGATCTTCAAGAAAAGGAAAGAGGGAGAGGGAGAAAGGGAGGGAGAGGGAGAGGGAACTAATCCTTGAGGATCGAAATCTTCAAGAAAAGGAAAGAGGGAGAGGGAGAAAGGGAGGGAGAGGGAGAGGGAACTAATCCATGTGGATCAAGATCTTCAAGAAATGGAAAGAGGGAGAGGGAGAAAGGGAGGGAGAGGGAGAGGGAACTAATCCATGTGGATCAAGATCTTCAAGAAATGGAAAGAGGGAGAGGGAGAAAGGGAGGGAGAGGGAGAGGGAACTAATCCATGTGGATCAAGATCTTCAAGAAATGGAAAGAGGGAGAGGGAGAAAGGGAGGGAGAGGGAGAGGGAACTAATCCATGTGGATCAAGATCTTCAAGAAATGGAAAGAGGGAGAGGGAGAAAGGGAGGGAGAGGGAGAGGGAACTAATCCATGTGGATCGAAATCATCAAGAAAAGGAAAGAGGGAGAGGGAGAATGGGAGGGAGAGGGAGAGGGAACTAATCCATGTGGATCAAGATCTTCAAGAAATGGAAAGAGGGAGAGGGAGAAAGGGAGAGAGAGGGAGAGGGAACTAATCCATGTGGATCAAGATCTTCAAGAAATGGAAAGAGGGAGAGGGAGAAAGGGAGGGAGAGGGAGAGGGAACTAATCCTTGAGGATCGAAATCTTCAAGAAAAGGAAAGAGGGAGAGGGAGAAAGGGAGGGAGAGGGAGAGGGAACTAATCCATGTGGATCAAAATCTTCAAGAAATGGAAAGAGGGAGAAGGAGAAAGGGAGGGAGAGGGAGAGGGAACTAATCCATGTGGATCAAGATCTTCAAGAAATGGAAAGAGGGAGAGGGAGATAGGGAGGGAGAGGGAGAGGGAACTAATCCTTGAGGATCGAAATCTTCAAGAAAGGAAAGAGGGAGAGGGAGAAAGGGAGGGAGAGGGAGAGGGAACTAATCCATGTGGATCGAGATCTT
>NC_090727.1:71242378-71247593 GCF_036898095.1 Palaemon carinicauda | reverse complement strand
GCTCGGTCTTGAATGGGAGAGTAAGGTTTAAAAGTCATGAATGGGGGAGAATGGTTTAAAGGTCGCTCATGAATAGGAGAGTAAGGTTTAAAGGTCATGAATGGGGGAGAATGGTTTAAAGGTCATTCATGAATTGGGAGAATGGTTTAAATGTTGCTCATGAATGGTGAAGAAGGGTTTAAAGGTCGGTCTTGAATGGGAGAGTAAGGTTTAAAAGTCATGAATGGGGGAGAATGGTTTAAAGGTCGCTCATGAATAGGAGAGTAAGGTTTAAAGGTCATGAATGGGGGAAGAATGGTTTAAAGGTCATTCATGAATTGGGAGAATGGTTTAAATGTTGCTCATGAATGGTGAAGAAGGGTTTAAAGGTCGGTCTTGAATGGAGAGTAAGGTTTAAAAGTCATGAATGGGGGAGAATGGTTTAAAGGTCGCTCATGAATAGAGAGTAAGGTTTAAAGGTCATGAATGGGGGAGAATGGTTTAAAGGTCATTCATGAATTGGGGAGAATGGTTTAAATGTTGCTCATGAATGGTGAAGAAGGGTTTTAAAGGTCGGTCTTGCAATGGGAGAGTAAGGTTTAAAAGG
Source organism: Palaemon carinicauda (assembly GCF_036898095.1). Taxonomy (NCBI): domain Eukaryota; kingdom Metazoa; phylum Arthropoda; class Malacostraca; order Decapoda; family Palaemonidae; genus Palaemon; species Palaemon carinicauda. The sequence continues at coordinate 71,247,007 of NC_090727.1, read as the reverse complement.
TCATGAATGGGGGAGAATGGTTTAAAGGTCGCTCATGAATAGGAGAGTAAGGTTTAAAGGTCATGAATGGGGGAGAATGGTTTAAAGGTCATTCATGAATTGGGGAGAATGGTTTAAATGTTGCTCATGAATGGTGAAGAAGGGTTAAAGGTCGGTCTTGAATGGGAGAGTAAGGTTTAAAGTCATGAATGGGGGAGAATGGTTTAAAGGTCATTCATGAATTGGGGAGAATGGTTTAAATGTTGCTCATGAATGGTGAAGAAGGGTTAAAGGTCGGTCTTGAATGGGAGAGTAAGGTTTAAAAGTCATGAATGGGGGAGAATGGTTTAAAGGTCATTCATGAATTGGGGAGAATGGTTAAATGTTGCTCATGAATGGTGAAGAGGGTTTAAAGGTCGGTCTGAATGGGAGAGTAAGGTTTAAAAGTCATGAATGGGGGAGAATGGTTTTAAAGGTCGCTCATGAATAGGAGAGTAAGGTTTAAAGGTCATGAATGGGGGAGAATGGTTTAAGGTCATTCATGGAATTGGGGAGAATGGTTTAATGTTGCTCATGAATGGTGAAGAAGGGTTTAAAGGTCGGTCTTGAATGGGAGAGTAAGGTTTAAAAGTCATGAATGGGGAGAATGGTTTAAAGGTCGCTCATGAATAGGAGAGTAAGGTTTAAAGGTCATGAAATGGGGGAGAATGGTTTAAAGGTCATTCATGAATTGGGGAGAATGGTTTAAATGTTGCTCATGAATGGTGGAAGAAGGGTTTAAAGGTCGGTCTTTGAATGGGAGAGTAAGGTTTAAAAGTCATGAATGGGGGAGAATGGTTTAAAGGTCGCTCATGAATAGGAGAGTAAGGTTTTAAAGGTCATGAATGGGGGAGAATGGTTTAAAGGTCATTCATGAATTGGGGAGAATGGTTTAAATGTTGCTCATGAATGGTGAAGAAGGGTTTAAAGGTCGGTCTTGAATGGGAGAGTAAGGTTTAAAAGTCATGAATGGGGGAGAATGGTTTAAAGGTCGCTCATGAATAGGAGAGTAAGGTTTAAAGGTCATGAATGGGGGAGAATGGTTTAAAGGTCATTCATGAATTGGTGAGAATGGTTTAAATGTTGCTCATGAATGGTGAAGAAGGGTTTAAAGGTCGGTCTTGAATGGGAGAGTAAGGTTTAAAAGTCATGAATGGGGGGAGAATGGTTTAAAGGTCGCTCATGAATAGGAGAGTAAGGTTTAAAGGTCATGAATGGGGGAGAATGGTTTAAAGGTCATTCATGAATTGGGGAGAAATGGTTTAAATGTTGCTCATGAATGGTGAAGAAGGGTTTAAAGGTCGGTCTTGAATGGGAGAGTAAGGTTTAAAAGTCATGAATGGGGGAGAATGGTTTAAAGGTCGCTCATGAATAGGAGAGTAAGGTTTAAAGGTCATGAATGGGGGAGAATGGTTTAAAGGTCATTCATGAATTGGTGAGAATGGTTTAAATGTTGCTCATGAATGGTGAAGAAGGGTTTTAAAGGTCGGTCTTGAATGGGAGAGTAAGGTTTAAAAGTCATGAATGGGGGAGAATGGTTTAAAAGGTCGCTCATGAATAGGATGAGAGTAAGGTTTAAAGGTCATGAATGGGGAGAATGGTTTAAAGGTCATTCATGAATTGGGAGAATGGTTTAAATGTTGCTCATGAATGGTGAAGAAGGGTTTTAAAGGTCGGTCTTGAATGGGAGAGTAAGGTTTAAAAGTCATGAATGGGGGAGAATGGTTTAAAGGTCGCTCATGAATAGGAGAGTAAGGTTTAAAAGGTCATGAAATGGGGGAGAATGGTTTAAAGGTCATTCATGAATTGGGGAGAATGGTTTAAATGTTGCTCATGAATGGTGAAGAAGGGTTTAAAGGTCGGTCTTGAATGGGAGAGTAAGGTTTAAAAGTCATGAATGGGGGAGAATGGTTTAAAGGTCGCTCCATGAATAGGAGAGTAAGGTTAAAGGTCATGAATGGGGGAGAATGGTTTAAAGGTCATTCATGAATTGGGGAGAATGGTTTAAATGTTGCTCATGAATGGTGAAGAAGGGTTTAAAGGTCGGTCTTGAATGGGAGAGTAAGGTTTAAAAGTCATGAATGGGGAGAATGGTTTAAAGGTCATTCATGAATTGGGGAGAATGGTTTAAATGTTGCTCATGAATGGTGAAGAAGGGTTTAAAGGTCGTCTTGAATGGGAGAGTAAGGTTTACAAAGTCATGAATGGGGGAGAATGGTTTAAAGGTCGCTCATGAATAGGAGAGTAAGTTTAAAGGTCATGAATGGGGGAGAATGGTTTAAAGGTCGCCCATGAATGGTAGAGAAAAGTTTAAAGGTCGCTCATGAATGGCAGAGTAATTCTTGAATGGGAGAGAAAGGTTTAAAGGTCTTTTATGTATGGCAGAGTAAGGTTTAAATGTCCCTCATGAATGGGAGAGAAAGGTTAAATGTCCTCATGAATGGGAGAGAAAGGTTTAACAGGTCGCTCATGGATGGGAGAGAAAAGGTTTAAAGGTCAATCATGAATAGGAAAGAAAGGTTTAAAGGTTCGCTCATGAATGGGAGAGTAAGGTTTACAAGTTCCCCATAAATAGGTAGAAAGGTTTAAAGGTCACACATGAATGGGAGGGAAAAGGTTTAAAGGTCGCTCTTGAATGGGGGAAAAAGGTTTAAAGGTCTTTTTTGAATGGGAGGGAAAAGATTTAAAGGTCGCTCATGTAGGTCTATTTGCTGAGCCATCAACAGCCATTGCCTGGCCCTCCTTGGTCCTAGCTTTGGTGGAGATGGGTCTTGGGCGCTGATCATTCATGAGCGACCTTTCAACCTTTCTCTCCCATTGATTGATTGATTGATTTAAAGTTTTTATTGATAACTTTATATCAATCAATCAATCAATCAATCAATGGGAGAGAAAGGTTGAAAGGTCTTTCATGAATGATCTGCGCCCAAGCCCTCTCTCCACCCAAGCTAGGGACTAAGGAGGGCCAGGCAATGGCTGCTGATGACTCAGCAGATAGACCTACAGGCTCCCCCCTAACTCCCCATCCTTAACTCACAAGGATGGTGAGGTGCAGCGACCAAAAGGAACAAACGAGTTTGAACGGGTCTCGAACCGCGGTCAGGCGTTCACCCGTCAGGGACGTTACCGCATCGGCCACCACAATCCTCGACAGTTCAAGACGTTCCAGCTTTCTGTTATGTTTTTCAGAAGGTGTTGGAGTGGCATTGTTTGTGTGTGCGTTAGTCTGTAACATCCGTCCATTACATAATCATGAGGTGTCTACACGGATAGCAAAGTACTTTTTGCACTTTAGATCTTAATTCATTTATGATAAGTATTTATTTTGATTCGTTATGCAGTACTCTAGAAGTTTATTCCTGCTGTTACCAAGTTGTGGAATGATCTTCCTAATCGGGTGGTTGAATCAGTAGAACTTCAAAAGTTCAAAGTTGGAGCAAATGCTTTTTTGTTGACCAGGCGGACATGAGTCTTTTTATAGTTTATATATGACATATTTGTTTTTGACGTTGTTAATAGTTTATATATATTATGACATATCTGTTTTGACGTTGTTACTTTTTTTAGAATGATTTATTGTTAATTTGTTCTCTTCATTTATTCATTTCCTTATTTCCTTTCCTCACTGGGCTATTTTTCCCTATTGGAGCCCCAGGGCTGTATAGCATCTTGCTTTTTCAACTAGGGTTGTAGCTTGGCTAGTAATAATAATAATAATAATAATAATAATAATAATAATAATAATAATTTTCATCTTCCTTTTCAGAGCAATGACTCGAACTCGGTGGCGCGTGGGAGCTTCATGAAATGTGAGTACCATTTGACGGATTTTATTACATATGAACTTTTTTCATATATATATTGGACTCTGATTTCAAATCAATAGGTTGTTCATTATTTGAACGTTTGGTTTCATTATCAGACTAAAAATAAGCGTATCATGGGAGATATTTTTCTAAAATATTTTCGAAATATATTTAAAAACATTCGATTTAATAGTCAGACTAAAAATCCCATATCATGGAAGATATTTCTCTAAAATATTTTCGAAATATATTGAAAAAAGACAGAAAATTAAGAAATGGGGGGGGGGGGGAGAACTGTAAGCAATTTAAGCCTTCTGGATGAGTGGTTAAACGTTATAAAGGCATGTGGTGGTATTGTAGTCAGTAACTTATACGGTTATGCATTTTAGAGGAAAGAACCTGTCACATTTTGAATATTGATGGAACAATTTTTTTTGCTTTTTTTTTTTTGCAAGTATGGAATTGGGAGTTTGTTTACAGTTTAAAGTATGAAATGGTTAAATTAGTTTTGTTGAAGGTTTTATTTCACGTAATCCTTTTTTTTTTTTTTTTTTTTTTTGCGCAGATATAGTATTGGGTGTTTGTTTATAGTTTAAAGTATGAAATGTTTAGGTTAATTTGTTTAAGGTTTTATTTCACGTAATCCTTTTTTTTTTTATTTATTTATTCATTTTTTTTTGCAAAACTTTCTAGTCGTCTTACATAATACACTGAAGTCCATTTATATTTTTGAGGAAAGTCTCGTTTCTTCATACATTTTATCTTTATTATTTCCCCAATATTTCACAGTAAGAGGAAATCTCTC
>NC_090727.1:71217378-71237378 GCF_036898095.1 Palaemon carinicauda | reverse complement strand
CAGGGAAAAAAGCTCAGTGAGGAAAGGAAACAAGGAAAAATAAAATATTTTAAGAATAGTAATAACATTAAAATAAACATTTCCTAAATATACAATAAAAACTTCAACAAAACAAGAGGAAGAGAAACTAGATAGAACAGTGTGCCCGAGTGTACCCTCAAGCAAGAGAACTCTAACCCAAGACAGTGGAAGACCATGGTACAGAGGCTATAGCACTACCCAAGACTAGAGAACAATGGTTTGATTTTGGAGTGTCCTTCTCCTAGAAGAGCTGCTTACCATAGCCAAAGAGTCTCTTCTACCCTTCTACCCATACAGCATGTTTCAGTTTTTTTTTTTGTGTCATTTTGTAAGGATAGTATTGTTAAAGTCCCTTTTGGGACTGTCACTAAACTCAATTTTGTGTAATTTTCAAAGAATAATATTGTTGAAGTCCCTTTCGGGTCTGTCATTAAACTCAACTTTGTCATTTTCTAATGATAGTATTGTTGAAGTTCCTTTTGGGTCTGTCATTAAACTCAATTTTGTCATTTTCAAAGAAAAGTATTGTTGAAGTCCCTTTCGGGTCTGTCATTAAACTCAACTTTGTCATTTTCTAATGATAGTATTGTTGAAGTTCCTTTTGGGTCTGTCATTAAACTCAATTTTGTCATTTTCAAAGAATAGTATTGTTGAAGTCCCTTTCGGGTCTGTCATTAAACTCAACTTTGTCATTTTCTAATGATAGTATTGTTGAAGTTCCTTTTGGGTCTGTCATTAAACTCAATTTTGTCATTTTCAAAGAATAGTATTGTTGAAGTCCCTTTCGGGTCTGTCATTAAACTCAACTTTGTCATTTTCTAATGATAGTATTGTTGAAGTTCCTTTTGGGTCTGTCATTAAACTCAATTTTGTCATTTTCAAAGAATAGTATTGTTGAAGTCCCTTTCGGGTCTGTCATTAAACTCAACTTTGTCATTTTCTAATGATAGTATTGTTGAAGTTCCTTTTGGGTCTGTGATTGAACTCAATTTTGTCATTTTCAAAGAATAGTATTGTTGAAGTCCCTTTCGGGTCTGTCATTAAACTCAACTTTGTCATTTTCTAATGATAGTATTGTTGAAGTTCCTTTTAGGTCTGTCATTAAACTCAATTTTGTCATTTTCAAAGAATAGTATTGTTGAAGTCCCTTTCAGGTCTGTCATTAAACTCAACTTCGTCATTTTCTAATGATAGTATTGTTGAAGTTCCTTTTGGGTCTGTCATTAAACTCAATTTTGTCATTTTCAAAGAATAGTATTGTTGAAGTCCCTTTCGGGTCTGTCATTAAACTAAACTTTGTCATTTTCTAATGATACTATTGTTGAAGTTCCTTTTGGGTCTGTCATTAAACTCAATTTTGTCATTTTCAAAGAAAAGTATTGTTGAAGTTCGTTTTGGGTCTGTCATTAAACTCAACTTTGTCATTTTCTAATGATAGTATTGTTGAAGTTCCTTTTGGGTCTGTCATTAAACTCAATTTTGTGTAATTTTCAAAGAATAATATTGTTGAAGTCCCTTTCGGGTCTGTCATTAAACTCAACTTTGTCATTTTCTAATGATAGTATTGTTGAAGTTCCTTTTGGGTCTGTCATTAAACTCAATTTTGTCATTTTCAAAGAATAGTATTGTTGAAGTCCCTTTCGGGTCTGTCATTAAACTCAACTTTGTCATTTTCTAATGATAGTATTGTTGAAGTTCCTTTTGGGTCTGTCATTAAACTCAATTTTGTCATTTTCTAAGGCTAGTATTGTTGAAGTCCCTTTCGGGTCTGTCATTAAACTCAATTTTGTCATTTTCAAAGAATAGTATTGTTGAAGTCCCTTTCGGGTCTGTCATTAAACTCAACTTTGTCATTTTCTAATGATAGTATTGTTGAAGTTCCTTTTGGGTCTGTCATTAAACTCAATTTTGTCATTTTCAAAGAATAGTATTGTTGAAGTCCCTTTCAGGTCTGTCATTAAACTCAACTTTGTCATTTTCTAATGATAGTATTGTTGAAGTTCCTTTTGGGTTTGTCATTAAACTCAATTTTGTCATTTTCTAAGGCTAGTATTGTTGAAGTCCCTTTCGGGTCTGTCATTAAACTCAATTTTGTCATTTTCAAAGAATAGTATTGTTGAAGTCCCTTTCGGGTCTGTCATTAAACTCAACTTTGTCATTTTCTAATGATAGTATTGTTGAAGTTCCTTTTGGGTCTGTGATTAAACTCAATTTTGTCATTTTCAAAGAATAGTATTGTTGAAGTCCCTTTCGGGTCTGTCATTAAACTCAACTTTGTCATTTTCTAATGATAGTATTGTTGAAGTTCCTTTTGGGTCTGTCATTAAACTCAATTTTGTCATTTTCAAAGAATAGTATTGTTGAAGTCCCTTTCGGGTCTGTCATTAAACTCAACTTTGTCATTTTCTAATGATAGTATTGTTGAAGTTCCTTTTGGGTCTGTGATTAAACTCAATTTTGTCATTTTCAAAGAATAGTATTGTTGAAGTCCCTTTCGGGTCTGTCATTAAACTCAACTTTGTCATTTTCTAATGATAGTATTGTTGAAGTTCCTTTTGGGACTGTCATTAAACTCAATTTTGTGTAATTTTCAAAGAATAATATTGTTGAAGTCCCTTTCGGGTCTGTCATTAAACTCAACTTTGTCATTTTCTAATGATAGTATTGTTGAAGTTCCTTTTGGGTCTGTCATTAAACTCAATTTTGTCATTTTCAAAGAATAGTATTGTTGAAGTCCCTTTCGGGTCTGTCATTAAACTCAACTTTGTCATTTTCTAATGATAGTATTGTTGAAGTTCCTTTTGGGTCTGTCATTAAACTCAATTTTGTCATTTTCAAAGAATAGTATTGTTGAAGTCCCTTTCGGGTCTGTCATTAAACTCAACTTTGTCATTTTCTAATGATAGTATTGTTGAAGTTCCTTTTGGGTCTGTCATTAAACTCAATTTTGTCATTTTCAAAGAATAGTATTGTTGAAGTCCCTTTCAGGTCTGTCATTAAACTCAACTTTGTCATTTTCTAATGATAGTATTGTTGAAGTTCCTTTTGGGTCTGTCATTAAACTCAATTTTGTCATTTTCAAAGAATAGTATTGTTGAAGTCCCTTTCGGGTCTGTCATTAAACTCAACTTTGTCATTTTCTAATGATACTATTGTTGAAGTTCCTTTTGGGTCTGTCATTAAACTCAATTTTGTCATTTTCTAAGGCTAGTATTGTTGAAGTCCCTTTCGGGTCTGTCATTAAACTCAATTTTGTCATTTTCAAAGAATAGTATTGTTGAAGTCCCTTTCGGGTCTGTCATTAAACTCAACTTTGTCATTTTCTAATGATAGTATTGTTGAAGTTCCTTTTGGGTCTGTCATTAAACTCAATTTTGTCATTTTCAAAGAATAGTATTGTTGAAGTACCTTTCAGGTCTGTCATTAAACTCAACTTTGTCATTTTCTAATGATAGTATTGTTGAAGTTCCTTTTGGGTTTGTCATTAAACTCAATTTTGTCATTTTCTAAGGCTAGTATTGTTGAAGTCCCTTTCGGGTCTGTCATTAAACTCAATTTTGTCATTTTCAAAGAATAGTATTGTTGAAGTCCCTTTTGGGTCTGTCATTAAACTCAACTTTGTCATTTTCTAATGATAGTATTGTTGAAGTTCCTTTTGGGTCTGTGATTAAACTCAATTTTGTCATTTTCAAAGAATAGTATTGTTGAAGTCCCTTTCGGGTCTGTCATTAAACTCAACTTTGTCATTTTCTAATGATAGTATTGTTGAAGTTCCTTTTGGGTCTGTCATTAAACTCAATTTTGTCATTTTCAAAGAATAGTATTGTTGAAGTCCCTTTCGGGTCTGTCATTAAACTCAACTTTGTCATTTTCTAATGATAGTATTGTTGAAGTTCCTTTTGGGTCTGTGATTAAACTCAATTTTGTCATTTTCAAAGAATAGTATTGTTGAAGTCCCTTTCGGGTCTGTCATTAAACTCAACTTTGTCATTTTCTAATGATAGTATTGTTGAAGTTCCTTTTGGGACTGTCATTAAACTCAATTTTGTGTAATTTTCAAAGAATAATATTGTTGAAGTCCCTTTCGGGTCTGTCATTAAACTCAACTTTGTCATTTTCTAATGATAGTATTGTTGAAGTTCCTTTTGGGTCTGTCATTAAACTCAATTTTGTCATTTTCAAAGAATAGTATTGTTGAAGTCCCTTTCGGGTCTGTCATTAAACTCAACTTTGTCATTTTCTAATGATAGTATTGTTGAAGTTCCTTTTGGGTCTGTCATTAAACTCAATTTTGTCATTTTCAAAGAATAGTATTGTCGAAGTCCCTTTCGGGGCTGTCATTAAACTCAACTTTGTCATTTTCTAATGATACTATTGTTGAAGTTCCTTTTGGGTCTGTCATTAAACTCAATTTTGACATTTTCTAAGGCTAGTATTGTTGAAGTCCCTTTCGGGTCTGTCATTAAACTCAATTTTGTCATTTTCAAAGAATAGTATTGTTGAAGTCCCTTTCGGGTCTGTCATTAAACTCAACTTTGTCATTTTCTAATGATAGTATTGTTGAAGTTCCTTTTGGGTCTGTCATTAAACTCAATTTTGTCATTTTCAAAGAATAGTATTGTTGAAGTCCCTTTCGGGTCTGTCATTAAACTCAACTTTGTCATTTTCTAATGATAGTATTGTTGAAGTTCCTTTTGGGACTGTCATTAAACTCAATTTTGTCATTTTCAAAGAATAGTATTGTTGAAGTCCCTTTCGGGTCTGTCATTAAACTCAACTTTGTCATTTTCTAATGATAGTATTGTTGAAGTTCCTTTTGGGACTGTCATTAAACTCAATTTTGTCATTTTCAAAAAATAGTATTGTTGAAGTCCCTTTCGGGTCTGTCATTAAACTCAACTTTGTCATTTTCTAATGATAGTATTGTTGAAGTTCCTTTTGGGTCTGTCATTAAACTCAATTTTGTCATTTTCAAAGAATAGTATTGTTGAAGTCCCTTTGGGGTCTGTCATTAAACTCAACTTTGTCATTTTCTAATGATAGTATTGTTGAAGTTCCTTTTGGGTCTGTCATTAAACTCAATTTTGTCATTTTCAAAGAATAGTATTGTTGAAGTCCCTTTCGGGTCTGTCATTAAACTCAACTTTGTCATTTTCTAATGATAGTATTGTTGAAGTTCCTTTTGGGTCTGTCATTAAACTCAAATTTTTCATTTTCAAAGAATAGTATTGTTGAAGTCCCTTTCGGGTCTGTCATTAAACTCAACTTTGTCATTTTCTAATGATAGTATTGTTGAAGTTCCTTTTGGGTCTGTGATTAAACTCAATTTTGTCATTTTCAAAGAATAGTATTGTTGAAGTCCCTTTCGGGGCTGTCATTAAACTCAACTTTGTCATTTTCTAATGATAGTATTGTTGAAGTTCCTTTTGGGTCTGTCATTAAACTCAATTTTGTCATTTTCAAAGAAAAGTATTGTTGAAGTCCCTTTCGGGTCTGTCATTAAACTCAACTTTGTCATTTTCTAATGATAGTATTGTTGAAGTTCCTTTTGGGTCTGTCATTAAACTCAATTTTGTCATTTTCAAAGAAAAGTATTGTTGAAGTCCCTTTCGGGTCTGTCATTAAACTCAACTTTGTCATTTTCTAATGATAGTATTGTTCAAGTTCCTTTTGGGTCTGTCATTAAACTCAATTTTGTCATTTTAAAAGAATAGTATTGTTGAAGTCCCTTTCGAGTCTGTCATTAAACTCAACTTTGTCATTTTCTAATGATAGTATTGTTGAAGTTCCTTTTGGGTCTCTCATTAAACTCAATTTTGTCATTTTCAAAGAATAGTATTGTTGAAGTCCCTTTCGGGTCTGTCATTAAACTCAACTTTGTCATTTTCTAATGATAGTATTGTTCAAGTTCCTTTTGGGTCTGTGATTAAACTCAATTTTGTCATTTTCAAAGAATAGTATTGTTGAAGTCCCTTTCAGGTCTGTCATTAAACTCAACTTTGTCATTTTCTAATGATAGTATATGTTGAAGTTCCTTTTGGGTCTGTCATTAAACTCAATTTTGTGTAATTTTCAAAGAATAGTATGGTTGAAGTCCCTTTCGGGTCTGTCATTAAACTCAACTTTGTCATTTTCTAATGATACTATTGTTGAAGTTCCTTTTGGGTCTGTCATTAAACTCAATTTTGTCATTTTCTAAGGCTAGTATTGTTGAAGTCCCTTTCGGGTCTGTCATTAAACTCAATTTTGTCATTTTCAAAGAATAGTATTGTTGAAGTCCCTTTCGGGTCTGTCATTAAACTCAACTTTGTCATTTTCTAATGATAGTATTGTTGAAGTTCCTTTTGGGTCTGTCATTAAACTCAATTTTGTCATTTTCAAAGAATAGTATTGTTGAAGTCCCTTTCGGGTCTGTCATTAAACTCAACTTTGTCATTTTCTAATGATAGTATTGTTGAATATCCTTTTGGGTCTGTCATTAAACTCAATTTTGTCATTTTCAAAGAATAGTATTGTTGAAGTCCCTTTCGGGTCTGTCATTAATCTCAACTTTGTCATTTTCTAATGATACTATTGTTGAAGTTCCTTTTGGGTCTGTGATTAAACTCAATTTTGTCATTTTCAAAGAATAGTATTGTTGAAGTCCCTTTCGGGTCTGTCATTAAACTCAACTTTGTCATTTTCTAATGATAGTATTGTTGAAGTTCCTTTTGGGTCTGTGATTAAACTCAATTTTGTCATTTTCAAAGAATAGTATTGTTGAAGTCCCTTTCGGGTCTGTCATTAAACTCAACTTTGTCATTTTCTAATGATAGTATTGTTCAAGTTCCTTTTGGGTCTGTCATTAAACTCAATTTTGTCATTTTCAAAGAATAGTATTGTTGAAGTCCCTTTCAGGTCTGTCATTAAACTCAAGTTTGTCATTTTCTAATGATAGTATTGTTGAAGTTCCTTTTGGGTCTGTCATTAAACTCAATTTTGTGTAATTTTCAAAGAATAGTATTGTTGAAGTCCCTTTCGGGTCTGTCATTAAACTCAACTTTGTCATTTTCTAATGATAGTATTGTTGAAGTTCCTTTTGGGTCTGTCATTAAACTCAATTTTGTCATTTTCTAAGGCTAGTATTGTTGAAGTCCCTTTCGGGTCTGTCATTAAACTCAATTTTGTCATTTTCAAAGAATAGTATTGTTGAAGTCCCTTTCGGGTCTGTCATTAAACTCAACTTTGTCATTTTCTAATGATAGTATTGTTGAAGTTCCTTTTGGGTCTGTCATTAAACTCAATTTTTTCATTTTCAAAGAATAGTATTGTTGAAGTCCCTTTTGGGTCTGTGATTAAACTCAATTTTGTCATTTTCAAAGAATAGTATTGTTGAAGTCCCTTTCGGGTCTGTCATTAAACTCAACTTTGTCATTTTCTAATGATAGTATTGTTCAAGTTCCTTTTGGGTCTGTCATTAAACTCAATTTTGTCATTTTCAAAGAATAGTATTGTTGAAGTCCCTTTCAGGTCTGTCATTAAACTCAAGTTTGTCATTTTCTAATGATAGTATTGTTGAAGTTCCTTTTGGGTCTGTCATTAAACTCAATTTTGTGTAATTTTCAAAGAATAGTATTGTTGAAGTCCCTTTCGGGTCTGTCATTAAACTCAACTTTGTCATTTTCTAATGATAGTATTGTTGAAGTTCATTTTGGGTCTGTCATTAAACTCAATTTTGTCATTTTCTAAGGCTAGTATTGTTGAAGTCCCTTTCGGGTCTGTCATTAAACTCAATTTTGTCATTTTCAAAGAATAGTATTGTTGAAGTCCCTTTCGGGTCTGTCATTAAACTCAACTTTGTCATTTTCTAATGATAGTATTGTTGAAGTTCCTTTTGGGTCTGTCATTAAACTCAATTTTGTCATTTTCAAAGAATAGTACTGTTGAAGTCCCTTTCGGGTCTGTCATTAAACTCAACTTTGTCATTTTCCAATGATACTATTGTTGAAGTTCCTTTTGGGTTTGTCATTAAACTCAATTTTGTCATTTTCTAAGGCTTGTATTGTTGAAGTCCCTTTCGGGTCTGTCATTAAACTCAATTTTGTCATTTTCAAAGAATAGTATTGTTGAAGTCCCTTTCGGGTCTGTCATTAAACTCAACTTTGTCATTTTCTAATGATAGTATTGTTTAAGTTCCTTTTGGGTCTGTCATTAAACTCAATTTTGTCATTTTCAAAGAATAGTATTGTTGAAGTCCCTTTCGGGTCTGTCAATAAACTCAACTTTGTCATTTTCTAATGATAATATTGTTGAAGTTCCTTTTGGGTCTGTGATTAAACTCAATTTTGTCATTTTCAAAGAATAGTATTGTTGAAGTCCCTTTTGGGTCTGTCATTAAACTCAACTTTGTCATTTTCTAATGATAGTATTGTTGAAGTTCCTTTTGGGTCTGTCATTAAACTTAATTTTTTCATTTTCAAAGAATAGTATTGTTGAAGTCCCTTTCGGGGCTGTCATTAAACTCAACTTTGTCATTTTCTAATGATAGTATTGTTGAAGTTCCTTTTGGGTCTGTCATTAAACTCAATTTTGTCATTTTCAAAGAATAGTATTGTTGAAGTCCCTTTCAGGTCTGTCATTAAACTCAACTTTGTCATTTTCTAATGATAGTATTGTTGAAGTTCCTTTTGGGTCTGTCATTAATCTCAATTTTGTGTAATTTTCAAAGAATAGTATTGTTGACGTCCCTTTCGGGTCTGTCATTAAACTCAACTTTGTCATTTTCTAATGATAGTATTGTTGAAGTTCCTTTTGGGTCTGTCATTAAACTCAATTTTGTCATTTTCAAAGAATAGTATTGTTGAAGTCCCTTTCGGGTCTGTCATTAAACTCAACTTTGTCATTTTCTAATGATAGTATTGTTGAAGTTCCTTTTGGGTCTGTCATTGAACTCAATTTTGTCATTTTCAAATAATAGTATTGTTGAAGTCCCTTTCGGGTCTGTCATTAAACTCAACTTTGTCATTTTCTAATGATACTATTGTTGAAGTTCCTTTTGGGTTTGTCATTAAACTCAATTTTGTCATTTTCTAAGGCTAGTATTGTTGAAGTCCCTTTCGGGTCTGTCATTAAACTCAATTTTGTCATTTTCAAAGAATAGTATTGTTGAAGTCCCTTTCGGGTCTGTCATTAAACTCAACTTTGTCATTTTCTAATGATAGTATTGTTGAAGTTCCTTTTGGGTCTGTGATTAAACTCAATTTTGTCATTTTCAAAGAATAGTATTGTTGAAGTCCCTTTCGGGTCTGTCATTAAACTCAACTTTGTCATTTTCTAATGATAGTATTGTTGAAGTTCCTTTTGGGTCTGTCATTAAACTCAATTTTGTCATTTTCAAAGAATAGTATTGTTGAAGTCCCTTTCGGGTCTGTCAATAAACTCAACTTTGTCATTTTCTAATGATAGTATTGTTGAAGTTCCTTTTGGGTCTGTGATTAAACTCAATTTTGTCATTTTCAAAGAATAGTATTGTTGAAGTCCCTTTCGGGTCTGTCATTAAACTCAACTTCGTCATTTTCTAATGATAGTATTGTTGAAGTTCCTTTTGGGACTGTCATTAAACTCAATTTTGTGTAATTTCCAAAGAATAATATTGTTGAAGTCCCTTTCGGGTCTGTCATTAAACTCAACTTTGTCATTTTCTAATGATAGTATTGTTGAAGTTCCTTTTGGGTCTGTCATTAAACTCAATTTTGTCATTTTCAAAGAATAGTATTGTTGAAGTCCCTTTCGGGTCTGTCATTAAACTCAACTTTGTCATTTTCTAATGATAGTATTGTTGAAGTTCCTTTTGGGTCTGTCATTAAACTCAATTTTGTCATTTTCAAAGAATAAGATTGTTGAAGTCCCTTTCGGGGCTGTCATTAAACTCAACTTTGTCATTTTCTAATGATAGTATTGTTGAAGTTCCTTTTGGGTCTGTCATTAAACTCAATTTTGTCATTTTCAAAGAATAGTATTGTTGAAGTCCCTTTCGGGTCTGTCATTAAACTCAACTTTGTCATTTTCTAATGATACTATTGTTGAAGTTCCTTTTGGGTCTGTCATTAAACTCAATTTTGTCATTTTCTAAGGCTAGTATTGTTGAAGTCACTTTCGGGTCTGTCATTAAACTCAATTTTGTCATTTTCAAAGAATAGTATTGTTGAAGTCCCTTTTGGGTCTGTCATTAAACTCAACTTTGTCATTTTCTAATGATAGTATTGTTGAAGTTCCTTTTGGGTCTGTCATTAAACTCAATTTTGTCATTTTCAAAGAATAGTATTGTTGAAGTCCCTTTCGGGTCTGTCATTAAACTCAACTTTGTCATTTTCTAATGATAGTATTGTTGAAGTTCCTTTTGGGTCTGTCATTAAACTCAATTTTGTCATTTTCAAAGAATACTATTGTTGAAGTCCCTTTCGGGTCTGTCATTAAACTCAACTTTGTCATTTTCTAATGATAGTATTGTTGAAGTTCCTTTTGGGTCTGTCATTAAACTCAATTTTGTCATTTTCAAAGAATAGTATTGCTGAAGTCCCTTTCGGGTCTGTCATTAAACTCAACTTTGTCATTTTCTAATGATAGTATTGTTGAAGTTCCTTTTGGGTCTGTCATTAAACTCAATTTTGTCATTTTCAAAGAATAGTATTGTTGAAGTCCCTTTCAGGTCTGTCATTAAACTCAACTTTGTCATTTTCTAATGATAGTATTGTTGAAGTTCCTTTTGGGTTTGTCATTAAACTCAACTTTGTCATTTTCTAAGGCTAGTATTGTTGAAGTCCCTTTCGGGTCTGTCATTAAACTCAATTTTGTCATTTTCAAAGAATAGTATTGTTGAAGTCCCTTTCGGGTCTGTCATTAAACTCAACTTTGTCATTTTCTAATGATAGTATTGTTGAAGTTCCTTTTGGGTCTGTGATTAAACTCAATTTTGTCATTTTCAAAGAATAGTATTGTTGAAGTCCCTTTCGGGTCTGTCATTAAACTCAACTTTGTCATTTTCTAATGATACTATTGTTGAAGTTCCTTTTGGGTCTGTCATTAAACTCAATTTTGTCATTTTCAAAGAATAGTATTGTTGAAGTCCCTTTCGGGTCTGTCAATAAACTCAACTTTGTCATTTTCTAATGATAGTATTGTTGAAGTTCCTTTTGGGTCTGTGATTAAACTCAATTTTGTCATTTTCAAAGAATAGTATTGTTGAAGTCCCTTTTGGGTCTATCATTAAACTCAACTTTGTCATTTTCTAATGATAGTATTGTTGAAGTTCCTTTTGGGACTGTCATTAAACTCAATTTTGTGTAATTTTCAAAGAATAATATTGTTGAAGTCCCTTTCGGGTCTGTCATTAAACTCAACTTTGTCATTTTCTAATGATAGTATTGTTGAAGTTCCTTTTGGGTCTGTCATTAAACTCAATTTTGTCATTTTCAAAGAATAGTATTGTTGAAGTCCCTTTCGGGTCTGTCATTAAACTCAACTTTGTCATTTTCTAATGATAGTATTGTTGAAGTTCCTTTTGGGTCTGTCATTAAACTCAATTTTGTCATTTTCAAAGAATAGTATTGTTGAAGTCCCTTTCGGGGCTGTCATTAAACTCAACTTTGTCATTTTCTAATGATAGTATTGTTGAAGTTCCTTTTGGGTCTGTCATTAAACTCAATTTTGTCATTTTCAAAGAATAGTATTGTTGAAGTCCCTTTCGGGTCTGTCATTAAACTCAACTTTGTCATTTTCTAATGATACTATTGTTGAAGTTCCTTTTGGGTCTGTCATTAAACTCAATTTTGACATTTTCTAAGGCTAGTATTGTTGAAGTCCCTTTCGGGTCTGTCATTAAAGTCAATTTTGTCATTTTCAAAGAATAGTATTGTTGAAGTCCCTTTCGGGTCTGTCATTAAACTCAACTTTGTCATTTTCTAATGATAGTATTGTTGAAGTTCCTTTTGGGTCTGTCATTAAACTCAATTTTGTCATTTTCAAAGAATAGTATTGTTGAAGTCCCTTTCGGGTCTGTCATTAAACTCAACTTTGTCATTTTCTAATGATACTATTGTTGAAGTTCCTTTTGGGTCTGTCATTAAACTCAATTTTGTCATTTTCAAAGAATAGTATTGTTGAAGTTCCTTTTGGGTCTGTCATTAAACTCAACTTTGTCATTTTCTAATGATACTATTGTTGAAGTTCCTTTTGGGTCTGTCATTAAACTCAATTTAGTCATTTTCAAAGAATAGTATTGTTGAAGTCCCTTTCGGGTCTGTCAATAAACTCAACTTTGTCATTTTCTAATGATAATATTGTTGTAAAACTGTTGCGTCAATGATAACCAATACGTGAAACAGTTGCGTTAATCGTTATCAAGACGTGAAACTGTTACGTCAATCGTTATCAAGACGTGGAAATGTTGCGTCAATCGCAATCGAGACGTGAAACTGTTGCGTCAATCGTTTATTATCAAGACGTGAAACAGTTGCGTCAATCGTAATCAAGACGTGAAAATGTTGCGTTCATCGTATTCAAGTCGTGAAACTGTTGCGTTAATCGTAATCAAGACGTGAAACTGTTGCGTTAATCGTAATCAAGTCGTGAAACAGTTGCGTTAATCGTTATCAAGACGTGAAACTGTTACGTCAATCGTTATCAAGACGTGGAAATGTTGCGTCAATCGCAATCGAGACGTGAAACTGTTGCGTCAATCGTTTATTATCAAGACGTGAAACAGTTGCGTCAATCGTAATCAAGACGTGAAAATGTTGCGTTCATCGTATTCAAGTCGTGAAACTGTTGCGTTAATCGTAATCAAGACGTGAAACTGTTGCGTTAATCGTAATCAAGTCGTGAAACAGTTGCGTTAATCGTTATCAAGACGTGAAACTGTTACGTCAATCGTTATCAAGACGTGGAAATGTTGCGTCAATCGCAATCGAGACGTGAAACTGTTGCGTCAATCGTTTATTATCAAGACGTGAAACAGTTGCGTCAATCGTAATCAAGACGTGAAAATGTTGCGTTCATCGTATTCAAGTCGTGAAACTGTTGCGTTAATCGTAATCAAGACGTGAAACTGTTGCGTTAATCGTAATCAAGTCGTGAAACTGTTGCGTCAATCGTAATCAAGACGTGAAACTGTTGCGTCAATCGTAATAAGACGTGAAAATGTTGCGTTAATCGTAATCAAGACGTGAAACTGTTGCGTCAATCGTAATAAGACGTGAAACTGTTGCGTTAATCGTAATCAAGACGTGAAACTGTTGCGTTAATCGTAATCAAGACGTGAAACTGTTGCGTCAATCGTAATCAAGATGGGAATCTGTTACCTCAATCATAATTAAGACGTGAAACTTGCGTCAATCGTGATCAAGACGTGAAACTGTTGCGTCAATCGTGATCAAGACGTGAAACTGTTACGTCAATCGTAATTAATATGTGAAACTGTTGCGTTTATCGTATTCAAGTCATGAAACTGTTGCGTTAATCGTAATCAAGACGTGAATCTGTTGCGTCAATCGTAATTAAGACGTGAAACTGTTGCGTCATACGTCATTCAAACGTGAAAAAATTACTGGATTATGATGTGAATGATTGTACCAAACATGATTACTTTGAAAAGTAATATAATCGTTTGTCGTTGATATTAGACATAGGCAAACATTAAGGCAATTCTCTCTCTCTCTCTCTCTCTCTCTCTCTCTCTCTCTCTCTCTCTCATTGAACGGTCATTGTGACAAGTTAGCGAAACAACAGGAAGTTACATTTGCATGCAGTCATCTGTCCATGAATTCTGATTGTGATAAGGGACTGGGCTGTTGTTTTGGCGTAATATTGTCGAGCGGACTCGAGACATTAACGCATTTAACTGCGTATGGTTTCCAGGAGGAAGTCTGCTTTTGTGTGTGTGTGTTTGTGTGTTTTTTAATGATAGTATTTTAGTAGGTATCTTCTTCTTCTTCTTCTTCTTCTTCTTCGACGTTATCCCTACATTAAGGGGTCGGTTGCCTGATGCACCCTCTCCAATGCCTTCGATCAAATGCATCCTCTTGTACCAAACCTCTTCTCTCCATATCATCCTTCACCTTATCTCGCCATCTAATTTTCTGCCTCCCTCTTGATCTCCCCCCATAACAGGTTCCACACACACTCTCTCTCTCTCTCTCTCTCTCTCTCTCTCTCTCTCTCTCCTTCTTCTTCTTCTCCACTGTTAACCCTACATTAAGGGGTCGGTTGCCTGATGCGCACTCTCCAATGCCTCGCTCAAAGGCATCCTCTAGCTATCTTCTAGTTACATGAAGTTTCTGGGCAGCCGTAGATTAAGGTATCAGCAACATATGACCATTGTTATGAACATAGTTTCTACTGAGTTCAGGTGACGTGTCTGCTAGCATTTCCCATCTCTCCCTTATGTCTTATATTAATTATTTAAGAATTTTCCTATCTCCAAGGATTGAAGGTACTAAGTAGGAAAAGGTTCAAAACAAATAGATTGCTTATATTTTTATTTTATGATGTCACAGCAACAAACTTCCAAAATTATTTAATTCCTGGCACGATCAACCAGGTAGTTTGTTTACATGACAAATTTCAAAATTGTATACATGACAATTTTCAAAGTTGCAGGCTATACATGATATATAAACTATAAAACACATTTCTATGCACGATAACAAATCTGTATTTGAACGATTGCTATCACTGATATATATAACTTTGCATTGTACTATACAGATACGCTTTTAAATCCCCTGTCTAATGGACAAGTTTAAAAGCAGCTTTTTATACGAGAGAAAGGAGAGTTTCAAAATACGCACAGCGTGGACAATGACCTGTCAGATCCACGAATTTGCTAATGGAGATGAGGTCTCTTCAATAGAGAATGATGGATGAAGCTCTCTCACTCTCTCTCTCTCTGAGCAACACAGGATGGGGACTGGGTGTGGATTCTCTCTCTCTCTGCAACACATGATGGGACTGGTTGTGGACTCTCTCTCTCTCTCTCTCCTCTCTCTCTCTCTCTCTCTAGGAACACAGGATGGGACTGGGTGTGGACTCTCTCTCTCTCTCTCTCTCTCTCTCTCTAGGAACACAGGATGGGACTGGGTGTGGATTCTCTCTCTCTCTCTCTCTCTCTCTCTCTCTAGGAACACAGGATGGGACTGGGTGTGGGACTCTCTCTCTCTCTTTCTCTCTCTCTCTCTCTCTAGGAACACAGGATGGGACTGGGTGTGGATTCTCTCTCTCTCTCTCTCTCTCTCTCTAGGAACACAGGATGGGACTGGGGTGTGGACTCTCTCTCTCTCTCTCTCTCTCTCTCTCTAGGAACACAGGATGGGACTGGGTGTGGACTCTCTCTCTCTCTCTCTCTAGGAACACAGGATGGGACTGGGTGTGGACTCTCTCTCTCTCTCTCTCTCTCTCTCTCTAGGAACACAGGATGGGACTGGGTGTGGGACTCTCTCTCTCTCTCTCTCTCTCTCTCTCTCTCTAGGAACACAGGATGGGACTGGGTGTGGACTCTCTCTCTCTCTCTCTCTCTCTCTCTCTCTCTCTAGGAACACAGGATGGGACTGGGTGTGGATTCTCTCTCTCTCTCTCTCTCTCTCTAGGAACACGGGATGGGACTGGGTGTGGATTCTCTCTCTCTCTCTCTCTCTCTCTAGGAACACAGGATGGGACTGGGTGTGGATTCTCTCTCTCTCTCTCTCTCTCTCTCTCTCTCTCTAGGAACACAGGATGGGATTGGGTGTGGACTCTCTCTCTCTCTCTCTCTCTCTCTAGGAACACAGGATGGGACTGGGTGTGGACTCTCTCTCTCTCTCTCTCTCTCTCTCTAGGAACACAGGATGGGACTGGGTGTGGATTCTCTCTCTCTCTCTCTCTCTCTCTCTCTCTAGGAACACAGGATGGGACTGGGTGTGGACTCTCTCTCTCTCTCTCTCTCTCTCTCTAGGAACACAGGATGGGACTGGGTGTGGATTCTCTCTCTCTCTCCTCTCTCTCTCTCTCTCTAGGAACACAGGATGGGACTGGGTGTGGACTCTCTCTCTCTCTCTTTCTCTCTCTCTCTAGGAACACAGGATGGGACTGGGTGTGGATTCTCTCTCTCTCTCTCTCCTCTCTCTCTCTCTCTCTCTAGGAACACAGGATGGGACTGGGTGTGGACCTCTCTCTCTCTCTCTTTCTCTCTCTCTCTAGGAACACAGGATGGGACTGGGTGTGGATTCTCTCTCTCTCTCTCTCTCTCTCTCTCTCTAGGAACACAGGATGGGACTGGGTGTGGACTCTCTCTCTCTCTCTCTCTCTCTCTCTCTAGGAACACAGGATGGGACTGGGTGTGGATTCTCTCTCTCTCTCTCTCTCTCTCTCTAGGAACACAGGATGGGACTGGGTGTGGATTCTCTCTCTCTCTCTCTCTCTCTAGGAACACAGGATGGGACCTGGGTGTGGACTCCTCTCTCTCTCTCTCTCTCTCTCTCTAGGAACACAGGATGGGACTGGGTGTGGACTCTCTCTCTCTCTCTCTTCTCTCTCTCTCTAGGAACACAGGATGGGACTGGGTGTGGATTCTCTCTCTCTCTCTCTCTCTCTCTCTCTAGGAACACAGGATGGGACTGGGTGTGGACTCTCTCTCTCTCTCTCTCTCTCTCTCTCTCTAGGAACACAGGATGGGACTGGGTGTGGATTCTCTCTCTCTCTCTCTCTCTCTCTCTCTCTCTCTAGGAACACAGGATGGGACTGGGTGTGGACTCTCCTCTCTCTCTCTCTCTCTCTAGGAACACAGGATGGGACTGGGTGTGGATTCTCCTCTCTCTCTCTCTCTCTCTCTAGGAACACAGGATGGGACTGGGTGTGGATTCTCTCTCTCTCTCTCTCTCTCTCTCTCTCTAGGAACACAGGATGGGACTGGGTGTGGATTCTCTCTCTCTCTCTCTCTCTCTCTCTCTAGGAACACAGGATGGGACTGGGTGTGGACTCTCTCTCTCTCTCTCTCTCTCTCTCTAGGAACACAGGATGGGGAACTGGGTGTGGATTCTCTCTCTCTCTCTCTCTCTCTCTCTAGGAACACAGGATGGGACTGGGTGTGGATTCTCTCTCTCTCTCTCTCTCTCTCTCTCTAGGAACACAGGATGGGACTGGGTGTGGATTCTCTCTCTCTCTCTCTCTCTCTCTCTCTCTAGGAACACAGGATGGGACTGGGTGTGGACTCTCTCTCTCTCTCTCTCTCTCTCTCTAGGAACACAGGATGGGACTGGGTGTGGACTCTCTCTCTCTCTCTCTCTCTCTCTAGGAACACAGGATGGGACTGGGTGTGGATTCTCTCTCTCTCTCTCTCTCTCTCTCTCTCTCATCTAAACAACACATGTCGGGACCAAGCGTAGATCTCTCTCTCTCTCTCTCACAGCAACACATGACGTGACTAGGTGTGGATTCTCTCTCTCTCTTTCTCTCTCCCTGAGCGAAACTTGACAGGACTAGGGTGTAGATTTTCATTGTAAATTCCAAAGCACATCTATTCCAATTGTGCAATGTTATCTGAAATAAATGTAATTTGTTCTGGACAGTTTGTAAACAATTTGATCCACAATAATCCCTTCGTTGATGTTTCAATATAGGATACATTAGTCATCCCCACATTGAATTCGAGCTCTCATTCTGTGACATAAATAAGAGTACACCGCAATCTCTTTTGCCACCATCCTTAAATATACCTGGTTTCTGTAATTAAGATTAAATCGCAAATTAACTCTGATTTAGTAACCTCTGTTAAGGTCTCTAGTTCGTACTAATTGCTAAACATATTCCTCTATATATTATGTCTCTGACTTGGGGAAATAATTAGCTTGACTGATAGAGTTATGCATGCATTATCACCGCGCTAGTTTAAAGGCCGTTCATGAATGGCAGAGGCAAGGGACAATAACATTGCCCAATCAAACATGATAATGCCCTAGAGACTAACCATATTACGTATGATCAGCAACGAAGCCCCCCTCTCCACCCAAGCTAGGACCAAGGTTATTATTATTATTATTATTATTATTATTATGATGATGATGATGATGATGATGATGATGATTATTAATACTCTCTCTCTCTCTCTCTCTCTCTCTCTCTCTCTCTCTATCCGTGCAATGCTGAATAAATAAAAGCTTGGGTTCCAAACATAGGTTGGAAGACACTTTTGTACTTATATCAGGAGGAATTCTGAGGGAAAAGTTCGTGCTATCTCCTTTAACAATAAAAAAGAAGAAAAAGTAGAGGGTCACTCAGTAGAGCGCAGACCTCCACCACGGCAGCTTATTTCTCGACTTTTTGTTTAACCTGGACCCTTGACCTGAACACGTATTAATTGGCCTGGATTTTCATACACTCAAATGTGAACCAATTTGAAGTCTGTGACAATGATGTCCAAACTTATGGCTGATTACGTGAATTCGACATTTTGCTTGACCGTGACCTTGACATATGACCTTGATCTTCCAAAATTTAATAATTTCCAGGTTTTTACATAACAGGTAATCCCTACAAGTTTCATTACTCTACGATTAATGTTGGCGTCAGGAAGCTGTTCACAAACAAACATATACACTCAAACCTCTTTCCAGCTTCGTTGGCGGAAGTAAAGAAGGAAAAAAAATAAGAGTTGTTCATTTTTAAAGGATATGACATATCGTAAGGTCTTGTCTGGATGGCGGCTTTGTGATCGTTGGATGTGTCTGAGTAATTGCAGAGATGGCAGCAGCATCTCTCTCTCCATCTTATACATAATCGATGATTCGGGCAAAATTGGATCTTCTCTTGTCTGCCTTCTGATCTAAATATTGCTTATAGCTTTTTACTTTATTCTGAAAAGTTTTTTTTTTTCTGATTTAAAGCGTTGTTGTTTTGGCTGTATTTTCTGTTTTTCGCTTTCAAGAGTATTTTGTCTGATCTAAAATTGCTCACAGTTTTTTCCTTTATTCTGAAAAGTTTTCTTCTGATTTTAAATGATATTTGTTTTGCTGTATTTTCCGATTTTTGCTTTCAAGATTATTGAACTGTTTTGTCTTTCTTGCATTTTTTTATTTGACTTTTTCTCTTTTCTGGCGAAACCTAACTCAGGCTCTTTGCGTGAATAGGCGTAGGAGGAGATGATGATGATGATATTTTTAATAGACCAGAGATATTTGTACTTTAAGTAATCCAGCATGAAGAGGCTCAGTTTACTACTTTCTTTTCCACTAGGGTCATTAAAGCCTGTTGAAAAGGTCCCCTGACTGGCATTCTGCTGGACTTGGGTTCTATACCCGCTCAAGATCGATAGTGTCTTGTAGCGTCTGCAACCTCACCGTCCTTGTAAAATAAGGCGTAGCGTAGTTTGGGGGGAACCATATAGTTCTACCTGCTGAATCATCAGCAGCCATATCCTGGCCCTCCCCTGGTCCAAGCTTGGGTGGAAAGGTATTTGGTCGCTGATCATATGTATATATGGTTAGTCTTAGGGCATTGTCCTGTTGCACATTGTCACTGTCCCTTGTCTCTGCTATTCATGAGCAATCTTTAATCTTTTAAACCTGTAATTCACTTAACCATTACAAGTCTATCTCAATTCTTTGTAATTTGATATCTAGGGCATAAAGGTGGTGTAGCTCTTGGCTCGCATTTTCAAGGTCTAAGGCTATATCCCATTCATCCCCCACGAGTCCTTTGGTACCGGGGTCAGCTGGAAATCTGACTGGCCAGATACATGCTGGGTACCTCAATGTGTAATCCATGGGCTTATTATGTATGTAACTATATAACACATTTCCCGAACAACATTCAGCATAACTTTTAATGACATTATTTATACGAAAGTACATTTTTCTTATTTCATTTTATATTTATTATTTTACATTACATTTACTTAGTAAATTCTTCTAATTACATTTTCCACAAGAACACTGAAACTGTAGAAATGTATTTAATTATTTCGTATTTTATAT
>NC_090727.1:71209821-71216878 GCF_036898095.1 Palaemon carinicauda | reverse complement strand
GAGATTGTGTTTCCGTTCTGAAGAATATGGATTGAATGCGAGTCATTTTCTTGGAATGCAATTTTGCTCTGTTGTTCTGAGTTAAGTTTTTGATGATAAAGTGATATATGAAATTTCATGATAAATTATCCAACCTTGATGTCGTGTAGAGTGCAATTTATTGAAGTAACATTTAAAACTATAGTCCATTTCTTTTAGCAAGTCATATTTGCACTGACTCGCAACGGTGCCCTTTTAGCTCGGAAAAGTTTCCTGGTCGCTGATTGGTTAGAATTATCTAGTCCAACCAATCAGCGACCAGGAAACTTTTCCGAGCTAAAAGGGCACCGCTTGCGAGTCGGTGCAAATATGACTCGCTAAGAGAAATGGACTATAGAGGGGCACTCAGCAGAGCGCAGGCCTCCGACCGAGACAGCTTATTTCTCGACCTTTTCCTCGACCTTGACCTTGACATTTGACCTTAACAGGTGTTAATATGATAAATTATCCAACCGTGATGTCATGTAACGGGCAATATATTGACGTAACATTTAAAACTAGAGGGGTACTCATTAGAGCGTAGACCTCCGCCGCGACAGCTTATTTCTCGACGTTTCGCTGACCTTGACCTTGAACTTCGACCTTAACATGTATTAATTGGCGTGAATTTTCGTGCACTGAAATGTGAACCAAATATGTCCAAACTAACGGCTGATTACGTGAATTGGATATTTTGTTTGACCGTGACATCGACCTTTGACCTTGACCTTCCAAATGTAATAATTTTCAACTTAGTAATGTAATTTTTAATGACGCAGAAAGACTTATCAGCCTCATGAACTTTTTACTCTTTCTGGCGATAATGAGGTCCATTACAATCAGTGTAGAGTATTGATTAGGCGATTGTTTTAGGTTAATTACAATTGCAATTAGCGTTTATTCCTTCTGTTGTTTCCAGGATTGCAATTGAACAAGGCACTGTTAAATGAAAATGTACCCTCCCTCTCTCTCTCTCTCTCTCTCTCTCTCTCTCTCTCTCTCTCTCTCTCTCTCTCTCTCTCTCTCAATTGTACAAGGCATTGTTAAATGAAAATGTACCCCCTCTCTCTCTCTCTCTCTCTCTCTCTCTCTCTCTCTCTCTCTCTCTCTCTCTCTCTCTCTCTCTCTCGCAATTGAACAAGACAGTTAAAGGAAAATGGATCTCTCTCTCTCTCTCTCTCTCTCTCTCTCTCTCTCTCTCTCTCTCTCTCTCTCTCAATTGTACAAGGCATTGTTAAATGAAAATGTACCCTCTCTCTCTCTCTCTCTCTCTCTCTCTCTCTCTCTCTCTCTCTCTCTCTCTCTCTCTCTCTCTCGCAATTGAACAAGACAGTTAAAGGAAAATGTATCTCTCTCTCTCTCTCTCTCTCTCTCTCTCTCTCTCTCTCTCTCTCTCTCTCTCTCAAGTGAACAAGGCACCATGATATAAAAATGGAAGCATGTTAATTTTGTGAGTTTATTTTCAATTTGCCATTAAACGTAAAGAACACAATGCATTTTTTGCCTATTAAAAGTATCAAGGCTTTTATTACATTAGCATAGGAAATAATATCTATTTGTTTGATGTTAATTATAGACATTTGGCATCGTTGTTCCTTTTTATTTGTGTTTTGCTGTGTCGTTGACAGAATAAGGTCGTTTAGTATATATTTATTGTTTTGCATTTTAGATCATTATTACGTAGTTTCTCATTGATTATTTGAATTAAAGGGTTTTTAAATATGCACGTACACAAGATGGAGATGTGGTACGCTACCTCAATGCTGTATAATAACGTGTTTGACTACATGGCTTTCTAGGTTATTATTATTATTATTATTATTATTATTATTGCTCTCTAAGTTACAACCCTAGTTGGAAAAGCAAGATGCTATATTATTATTATTATATTATTATTATTATTATTATTATTATTATTATTGCTAGTTGAGCTACAACTGTAGTTGGATAAGCAAGATGCTATAAGCCCATGGGCTCCAGCAGGGGAAAATAGCCCAGTGAAGAAAGGAAACGGAAATAAATAAACTGCAAAAGAAGTAACGATCAATTAAAATAAGATATTTTAAGAACAGTAACCACATTAAAATAGATCTTTCATATATAAACTATTAAAGCTAAGTAAGAGAAATAAGATAGAATCGTATGCCCAAGTGTACATTAAGCATGAGTACTCTACCCCAAGACAGTGGAAGACCATGGTACAAAGGCTATGGCACTACCCAAGACTAGAGAACAATGGTTTGATTTTGGAGTGTCCTTCTCCTAGAACGCTTCCTTTAGACTACCACAAGTAAGGTATTTCATCTTAGACTGTCTCACACAAGCTTTAGTCCTTGTGGCTGTTTGAGTCGAGTCTTGGTGGGCTTTGCGAATATTGCAGTTGTCCCTCTTCAATTAAGGTGACAATAGTGCCTAGGTAAGTTGAAGCAATCGCATTAACTGAGGGTGTAATGCAGCTTGAAATGGTTCATGACGGTGTAAGTCTCTCTCTCTCTCTCTCTCTCTCTCTCTCTCTCATATTCAGGTGGGCAATTCCGCTCGGACTGGTCCATGTCTTTTTTTTCTTTCTTTAATTCTTTCTCCCTGGTTCATGACGCTATAAGCGACTCTCTCTCTCTCTCTCTCTCTCTCTCTCTCTCTCTCTCTCTCTCTCTCTCTCTCATTCATAATCGGGTGGGCAATTCCACTCGGACTGGATCATGACGGTATTGTAAGTCTCTGTTTTTTTCTTTCTTTCATTCTTTCTCCCTCCCTCTCTCTGGTTCATGACGCTACTCTCTCTCTCTCTCTCTCTCTCTCTCTCTCTCTCTCTCTCTCTCTCTCTCTCTCTCTCAATCGGATGTGTAATATAGCTTTGACGGGTTCATGACGGGTTTAAAAATTTCAAAGTATTAAAGAATTATATTTTCGTAATCAACATCCAATATAAAAGAAAGATAAATAATCATTGAAATATTATGGAGGAAAGTAATATATTCAATCATAAATATATATTCTGGCGTTGTTTTTAAAGGTTTTTAAAGGTCACTCATGAATGGCAGAAGCAAGGGACAATGACATTGCCCTATCAAGCAGGACAATACCCTAGAGATTGACCATATATACATATGATCAACCTGCAAGCCCATCTCCACCCATGCTAGGACCGGGAAGGGCCAGGCAATGGCTCTGATGACTCAGCAGGTAGACCTGTAGGCTCCCTCTGGTCCCCCATCCTTAGCTCACAAGGATGTTGAGGTTTCAGCGATCAAAGGAACTAACGAGTTGGAGGGGACTCTTAAGTCCAGTCTGGCGATCACCAGACAGAGACGTCTCTCTCTCTCTCTCTCTCTCTCTCTCTCTCTCTCTCTCTCTCTCTCTCAGTAGATTAGTATAAACACGTTAAGTAATCCTTATTTCCATTATTTATTCCTGTTCCATTTCCACGCCCCAAAATTTAATTTATTGCACCACAGGAGTATAAAGAATTTCCTCTACGGAGTAAAAATGTAATACTTTCAACTTCATTCGAACTTTGGAGTCTTCGTATTCCCTACTATAAGAAATATTGATGGATATTTTTGTTTCATATAAAAAATGACTTCTGTCAGCTTTTTTTTTTCAATTGACGTTTTAGCAAGTTGAATATAAATAATTTAATTCAGTGAAATACTTATCGCAAGTTGAAAATAAATATTTTAGTTCATTGATATAGGGTTTGCAAGTTGTAATTGAATAATCTAATTTAGTGAAATGGGTTTTGCAAGTTGATAATAAATATTTTAACTAAGGGAAGTAATTTGAACAATTTGGAAATAGATATGTTGATTTAAAAAAAAAATCTGAATAATTTGAAAATAAATGTTTTCATTCAGTTAAATAATTTTAAGTTTAAAATTATTTATTTAATTCATTGAAATAATTAGAGGAAGTTGAAAATGGATATTGTAATTCTGTTAAATAATTTGTGAAAGTTCAATGAAACATTTTTTATCAAGTTGAAAATCAATATTTAAATTCAATGAAATAATTTGTGCAAAATGAAAATAGATATTTTAATTCAGTGAAACACAACGGACTATAAGAGTTGGGAGACCCAAGCCTACATGACTGAGGACTATGAAGCGTGAAGTAGATAATGATGAATGGAGAAGTATTGATTCAAAAGCCCAAGATAGAAACGAATGGTGAAATCTAACCGAGGCCCTTTGCGTCAATAGGCGTAGGAGGAGATGATGATGAGGATGATGATGATGACGATGATGATGATGATGGTGATGATGATACACCTATTTGAATATCCGAATCACTCATTTTCCTCCTCTTAACTTTTACATGACGTTTGTTAAGAATTACTATTCATATTTCTCTTGGATTACCTCCGCCAATGAAGTTGGAAGGAGGTTATATTTTACCCCCTGTTTTTGTGTTTGTGTGATGTGTGTATGTTTGTTTGAGGACAGCTTTTTGGTCACAATTTTAATTGTAGAGTAATGAAACTTTCTGCGATTAACTGTTACGTAAAATGCTGGAAATTGTTAAATTTATGAAGGTCAAGGCCAAAGGTCAAGGTCACGGCCAAGCAAAATGTGTAATTCGCGTAATCAGCCATAAGTTTAGACAATCGTTGTCACAGACTTCAAACTACGTTACATTTGAGTGTATGAAAATCCACGCCAATTAATACATGTTAAGGTCAAGGTTAAGGTCGACCAAAGGGTCTAGAAATAAGTGCCGTGGCGGAGGCATGCGCTCAAGTGATTGCCCCACTATAGTCCATTTCTTTTAGCGATGCATATTTTCACCGACTCGCGGCGGTGCCCTTTTAGCTAGGAAAAGTTTCCTGATCGCTGATTGGTTAGAATTATCTTGTCCAACCAATCAGCGATCAGGAAACTTTTCCGAGCTAAAAGGGCACCGACTCGCCCTTTTAGCTCGGAAAAGTTTCCTGATCGCTGATTGGTTAGAATTATCTTGTCCAACCAATCAGCGATCCGGAAACTTTTCCGAGCTAAAAGGGCACCGCTGCGAGTCGGTGCAAATATGCATCGCTAAAAGAAATAGACTATAGTTGATTATTTATCCTTTATATTGGATGTTGATTACGAAAATATAATTTTTAATCCTCTTCAGGAGTTTCCTTGTCAAGTGCAAATGCAATTGAGGTCCCATCAACAGGACCCAAAATTTGGGTTTATTTTGGAAATTCGATTTTGCAAGTCGGAGATTTCTTGGCAAATATTTTTCGTGCGTGGTTGGCATATTGGATGAGCGCTTGCAAATAAATTCATATTCAGATTGGAATTTTTTTTTTCCATCTTTTAATTTCATTCAAAAATGCATTTAATTTGTTTCGTTAACCTTGGGCAGAGTTTGGTGATAACATATGTTTTTTTTTTTTTTTTTTTTTTTTTTTTTTTTTTTTTTTTTTTTTTTTTTTTTTTAAAGATTCATTCGAAATTCTGTTAATCAACTCTGGCTCGAAATAAACTTAAACGGTTTATTAGTATCAATTGCAGTTTTTCGAAGCATATACACACAAAAAACCCCGTAATTTTAATCGGAAATTCTCCGCAGAAAAATATACTGATCTCAGCCGTATTTCATTAAAATACAGGTGACCGTATTTTTACCCTACTTTGTTATTATTTTTTACGGGTTGGCGACCGTAATATCACTCCTTAACGTCAATATATCCCTTTTTAAAACGGTAAGTCTTGGCAAATTTTATTCCAGGATTTTTACCGCTTTTTTTTTGCGCCAAATTTCTAACAGTTTATGTCTTATTTACTCAGATTTCTTATAAGGCCGGGAGCACACTGTGGCGCCACAAAGACACGCCACGCCTGTGGCGGGGATGAGCGACAGAGAGCCACAGTCGCTTGCCACAGTCGCTAGTTTGCGCGGCAAAACTTGAAAACAATGGAAACAATGGAGACCACATCCCCGCCACACGATGCTGTGGCTTTGTGGCGCCACAGAGTCGCTAGTGTGCTCCCGGCCTAAATGTCTATTTGTGATGATATCTGGAGCTGAAATGTTTTGCTATAGGAAGTGTTGATAATTTCATCCTATTCAAATGATGAGACCTTAAGGAAAATTTAGTATGAATTCAAATATCTTTCATGATACATTATTATTATTATTATTATTATTATTATTATTATTATTGTTGTTGTTGTTGTTGTTGTTTTTGTTGTTATAATAATAATAATGATAATAATTACTATTATTATATTATTATTGTTGTTGTTGTTGTTGTTGTTGTTGTTATAATAATAATAATAATAATTATTGTTGTTGTGGTTATTATTATTATTATTATTATTATTATTATTATTGCTTGCTAAGCTACAAACTTAGTTGGTAAAACAGGATGCAATAAGCCCACGGACTCCAACAGGGAAAATAGCCCAGTGTGGGAATGAAACAGGAAAATAGGTAGATCTTTCATATATAAACAATGAAGAGACACTTATGTCAACCTGTTCAACATAAATACATTCTCTGCAAGTTTAAACATCTGAATATCTACTGAATTAACTTTTGTGATATATTCTACGTTAAACATTTTCAACACGTTCTTATTGTTCAAGAAATAATGAATAGGAATACATAGTTATAATCTATTAGAAAAAACTTGATCTTCTATACGCAAAATTCTCTCTCTCTCTCTCTCTCTCTCTCTCTCTCTCTCTCTCTCTCTCTCTCTCTCTCTCTCTCTCTCTCTCTCTCTTTTAGGGCTTCATTGTAGTAGCACCATCACTACCAGAGAGAGAGAGAGAGAGAGAGAGAGAGAGAGAGAGAGAGAGAGAGAGAGACATACATGTATAGAATGATATATAGAATAATCTATTGTTAATTTTTCTCTCTCTCTCTCTCTCTCTCTCTCTCTCTCTCTGCTTCCTATTTTATTTCACCTGAGAGAGAGAGAGAGAGAGAGAGAGAGAGAGAGACTTGAAATTTATTTAATCACGAGTGCTTTCAATAATACTTTTAGCTCACACATCCTATTTATCTTACTTATCATGGGTAAACCGCCAGGTATTGACTCTCTCTC
>NC_090727.1:71174821-71189821 GCF_036898095.1 Palaemon carinicauda | reverse complement strand
ATATTTTATTAAGAAAAATTTGTCAAACATTTTATCGGATTTTGAATTTCTGTTTATTTAAAGCTTTTAATGTTTTATCATATTTATCTATGTTATATTTGCTGTATGTCAATTTTTCACTATATTAATAATGTTATTATTCACTATTAGCGACATTTTTTCTTCAATATATATATATATATATATATATATATATATATATATATATATATATACACACACACACACATATATATATATATATATCATATACACATGTATATATACACATATATATACATACATATATATATATGTATATACATATATATATTATATGTATATATATATTTATTATATCCATATAAGCACTCCCTGACAAATAAAAATGTTTTGTCTATCTCTGTAAATGGAACTAGCATCGAAAATCATAAAAGAATTAATTATTTTGACATGAGTAAAGTTTGTAAAATAGAATACTGCAACATAACATTATGAAATATTTGTGCTGGCTTCAACTAATGGGAGGATGTGACGTCAGCTTACGAAAAACGTTTATGAAGCAATGGTAAGCTGCTCTTCTAGGAGAAGAACACTCCAAATCAAACGATTGTTCTCTATTCTTGGTTAGTGCCGTAGTCTCTGTATACCATGGCCTTCCACTGTCTTGGAGTAGAGTTTTTTTTGCTTGAGGGGTACACTTGGGCACACTATTCTATCTTATTTCTCTTTCTCTTGTTAATTTGAAGTGTTTTAGTAGGTTTGTTATAAAGTTTTGCAACATCCCGCCACACTGGCTCCGGCAGATGAAGCCCAGACAGGTTTACGGAGCCGAGAAAGGCCTCTGGCTCACGCAGATGAAGCCTAGAAAGGTTTACGGAGCCGAAAAAAGGGTTCTGGCTCCGGCAGATGAAGCCCAGAAAGGTTTACGGAACCGAGAAAGGGTTCCGGCTCCGGCAGATGAAGCCGAGAATGGTTTAAGGAGCCGAGAAAGGTTTACGGAACCCAGAAAGGGTTCCAGCTCCGGCAGATAAAGCCGAGAAAGGTTTACGGAGCCGAGAAAGGGTTCCAAGCCCAAGGATTCCTACAGGGAAAATAGCCCGGTGAGAAAAGGCAATAAGGAAACAGACTACAAGAGAAGTTTGAGTTTAATAACAACATTAAAACAAATATTTTAAATTATCATATATGATTGTGAGTGGACACTTTCGTCCACACAAGGGCCAACAGTCTTTAATTAATAGCCCAATATCACAAATCAGCAGGAACTGGAACACTGTCAAATATCAATACGCAATTGCACTAATCATCATCATCATCATCAATACGCCAAACCAATTCCTTCAACCGGGCGGGATCGTTACAGCATCTATTTCATCAAGATCCACAGAGCAATCCAATCAGGTCCTTAAACAATCCAGGTCATCAATAATTCATTCCAAATCTGAGCAGTCGTATCAAATTCCTTAAACAAGCCAGGTCGTCAACAATCAAATTCACATAAATTTCTCCCCAAAGAAAATTCTCTCAAAAAGGAGGAATCACGGCCCTGCCAAAATAAAAAAAGAAAAACACTTATAAACACTCCTGACTAATTGAACTATCGCACTATAATCAAAGATAAATAATAAATTGTTCCTATCATTCACAATCACTACAAGCAAAGATAAACAAAACTGTACTTACTTTTGAAATATATAAACACTTTCTCGCTGGTCGAAAAATTATATAAAATATAATCCAGCATTCACAAACGAACTGTCTCAAGCTGCAGTCAAATAAAAAAAGCATTCGCTCCGAAACATTCACCACTGTTGTAACCTAACTAAAAAATGTAAACAAACAATCTCATTTAAACCAACAGTCTTTCTCACCACAAACGATCGTTAATCTAACTATTTTCGCTCGCTAACACAATATCTCTCTCTCTCTCTCTCTCTCTCTCTCTCTCTCTCTCTCTCTCTCTCTCTCTCTCTCTCTCTCTCACACAGGATTTGGCAAAAACAAAAAATAAAAATAAAGCAAAAATAAATCCTCCACACCAGAACCCTTTCTCGGCTTTGTAAACCTTTCTCGGCTTCATCTGCCGGAGCCGGCACCCTTTCTCAGCTTCGTAAACCTTTCTTGACTCCCCGTAAACCTTTCTCGACTTCATCTGCTGGAGTAGGAAACCTTTTTTGGCTCCGTAAACCTTTCTTGGCTTCATCTGCCAGAGCCGGAACCCTTTCTTGGCTCCGTAAACCTTTCTCGGCTTCATCTACCAGAGCCAGAACCCTTTCTCGGCTCCGTACACCTTTCTCGGCTTCATCTTCCGGAGCAGGAACCCTTTCTCGGCTTTATCTGCCGGAGCCAGAACCCTTACTCGGCTTCATCTGCCGGCGCCAGAACCCTTTCTCGGCTTCATCTGTCGGAGCCAGAACCCTTTCTCGGCTCCATAAACCTTTCTCGGCTTCATCTGTCGGAGCCAGAACCCTTTCTCGGTTCCGTAAAACCTTTCTCGGCTTCATCTGTCGGAGCCAGAACCCTTTCTCGGCTCCGTAAACCTTTCTGGGCTCCATCTGCCGGAGACCTAACCCTTTCTCGACTCCGTAAACCTTTCTCGGCTCCATCTGTCAGAACCAGAACCCTTTCTCGGCTCCGTAAACCTTTTTCAGCTTCATCTGCTGGAGCCAGAATACTTTCTCGGTTCCGTAAACCTATCCAGGCTTCATCTGACGGAGCCGGAACCCTTTCTCGGATCCGTAAACCTTTCTCAGCTTCATATGTCGTAGCCAGAACCCTTTCTCGGCCCCCGTAAACCATTCTCGGCTTCATCTGCCGGAGCCGGAACACTTTCTCGGCTCCGTAAACCTATCTCAGCTTCATCTGACGGAGCTGGACCCCTTTCTCGGATCCATAAACCTTTCTTGGCTTTATCTGCCGGAGCCGGAACCCTTTCTCGGCTTCATCTGCCGGAGCCGGATCCCTTTCTCGGCTCTGTATACCCTTCTTGGCTTCATCTGACGGGGCTGGAACCTTTCTCGGCTCTGTAAACCTTTCTCAGCTTCATGTGCCGGAGCTGGAACCCTTTTCGGCTCCGTAAACTTTCCTCGGATTCATCTGCCGGAGCTGGAACCCTTCTCGGCTCCCTAAACATTTTTCGGCTTCATCTACTGGACCCAGAACCCTCTTTTGGCTCCGTAAAACTTTTTCAGCTTCATCTGCTGGAGCCAGAATACTTTCTCGGCTCCGTAAACCTTTCTCGGCTTCATCTGCTGGAGCCGCAACCCTTTCTCGGGTCCGTAAACATTTCTCGGCTTCATCTGCCGGAGCCGGAACCCTTTTTAAGGTATCTAGACCTTTCTCAGCTTCATCTGCTGGTGCCGGAGCCCTTTCTCGGCTCCATAAACCTTTTTCGGCTTTGTTAACCTTTCTCGGATTCATCTGCCGGAGCTGGAACCCTTTCTCGGCTCCGTAAGCCTTTCTCGGCTTCATCTGCCGGAGCCGGAACCCTTTCTCGGCTCCGTAAACCTTTCTCGGCTCCCTAAACGTTTCTCGGCTTCATCTACGGGAGCCGGAACCCTTTCTCGACTCCGTAATTCTTTCTCGGCTTCATTTGTTGCTGTCTCCTGATGCGAAAAAAGGTCTTGTAGTAACGTCAGAACGTGGCTGATTTGCTCATAGAAATGAAAACATAAATGGAATTTTTTTTACATTCTGTTGTTGAAAACATATTCCTTTTCATGTCTCAGTGAAGAAGAAATCGGCATTAGACAGAAGGAATGATTGTAACAATAGAAAAATATATGTGTTGTTTCTGTGCTTATGGAAAGAGTGAAAAGAATTATTTTTTATTATTTTTCCTTATCTGTTTTTGAAAAGAAATGGTGATATACAAAGATAGTTGTTTGTTATATTTTTTTTCTGTTTCCTGGTAAAAAATCTCCTTTTGTTTCAGATATTTTTTAGGCTTCTATTTTTTGTCCTGATTTTTCGAGTTATGTATTTTTCTTTGGGAATTTTTTTCCCTCATATTAATTTCATATCTTTACTTTATTTTCTAGTGTTGAAGATTTTTCCAAAAATTCATTTTTAATAAAGAAATTATTCTTTATTTAAAGAAAATCGTTCAGTTTATGTATTTTTCTTTGAAGAGAGTTTTCCCTCATATTAAGTTCATATCTTTATTTATTTTTAGCGTTTAAAGCTTTTTTTTTTCCAAAAAAATAGATTTTTGATAAAGAAATCATTTTTACATAAAGAAAATCGTACAATTTATGTATCTTTCTTTAAAGAGATTTTCCCCTCATATTAAGTTCATATCTTTATTTTTTTTTAGTGTTAATATTTTTTTCTAAAAATTAATTTTTGATAAAGAAATTATTCTTATTTAAAGAAAATCGTACAATTTTTAATGTTTGATTTACAATGGTCATACATTCTACATTTACAAATTTTAATAATTATTTATATTTCTGATATTTCATTATTTTTTACTGTAAAAAAGATATATTGTCCCTGACATAATACCGCTCTGCTAGCTTTCTTTTCTCAATTATTTGATTTGTCTGCCACTTTTATAGAAATGATGTTAAACCTTTTTACATATATACCTCAGCAGACTTTTGTTTTATGATAAAATGAAAATAAAAATAACTAGGATTAGAATTGATGTATATATATATATATAATATTATATATATATATATATATATATATATATATATTTATATATTTAGGTGTATATATATATATATATATATATATATATATATATATATATATATATATTTATATATATAGGTGTATATATATATATACTGTATATATATAATTATATATATATATATATATATATATATATATATATATATATATTTTTTTTTTTTTTTTTTTGAGAAATCCAATATATTGAATTGTCTTTGCTTTCGTTTATAAGACAGTTAAGAACTATTCTCAGGAGGCTTTCCATATTGGTTTGCCTAAATTGAGAGAGAGAGAGAGAGAGGAGAGAGAGAGAGAGAGAGAGAGAGAGAGAGAGAGAGAGAGAGATAGAGAGAGAGAGAGAGAGATTCAAAATAACTACGAAGCATTACGTCACATCAGCCAAAAATATTTCAAAAATGATCTCATCAAAAATTCATTTTGAACTATTAGATTACCATAAAATTTATCAACGTAGAGAGAGAGAGAGAGAGAGAGAGAGAGAGAGAGAGAGAGAGAGAGAGAGAGAGAGAGAGAGAGAGAGAGAGAGAGAGGTCCTTATTACTTAGCAATTCCTCATTAGAAGGGGCTTCCCAGCCTCCCAATCTCCTCTCTCCCTCCCCACCCACATGAATGAGACATTCTCTCATTATTACAGCATCCGAATCTCAAAATTAATGCCGAGCGATAATCCTCCTCGTGGCTCTATCCAGATCTCACACTTAGGCACCATGGTTGATTACCTCTGCCAACGAAGTTGGAAGGAGGTTATGTTTTACCCTCTGTTTTGTGTGTATGTTTATGTGTTTGTGGACAGCTTCCTGGCCACAATTTTAATCGTAATGAAACTTGTGGGGATTAACTGTTATGTAAAAAGCTAGAAATGATTAAAGTTTGGAAGGTTAAGGTCAAAGGTCAAGCAAAATATCCAATTCACGTAATCAGCCATACGTTTGGACATCGTTGTCACAGAAACTTCTAACTTGGATCATATATGAGTTTATGAAAATCCACGCCAATTATTACAATTTAAGGTCAAAGGTCAAGGTTGAGCAAAAGGTCGAGAAATAAGCTTACTTGACGCTATAGTTATTGTATACTCTGATATATAATACTAGTGTACGCGATCCATCAAAAAGGTCAAAGGTCAAGGTCCAGCAAAAGGTCGAGAAATAAGCTGCCGCGGCGGACGTATGCGCTCTACTGAGTGCCCCTCTATTTTGTTTATGTGTATGGTTTACAAGAGGAAGGTCTGTCTAAAAGAATAGAAGTATGAACTTTACCATCATCATCATCATCATCATTATCATCATCTTCTCCTCCAACGCCTATTGACGCAAAGGGCTTCGTTTAGATTTCGCTAGTCGTCTGTATCTTGAGCTTTTAAATTAATACTTCTCCATTCATCATCTCCCCACTTCTCGCTTCATAGTCCTAAGCCCTGTAGGCCTGGGTCTTCCAACTCTTCTAGTGCCTTTTGGAGCCCAATTGAAAATTTTTGAACTAATCTATATGAATTTATTCAGTTTAATGAAAACGAACGAGATCATACTTAAGGTATTATTTTTTGAGGCTGTTTGCTCCTTCTTTCTCTCTGTTGAAAACACCGTGAAACTTCGGGTTCCCCTTCGTTTAATGTATGTATGATTATTCTTTTTTTTTTTTACTAAGAAAACAGAGATACTTAGTGAAACTTACTTATACCAATCCATATAGCTTCTTCGCCTAATAAGATTTATGTATTATATATGAAAGATCTATTTTAATATTGTATATTGTTCTTAAATTATTTTATATTAATTGTTCGTTACTTCTCTTGTTGTTTATTCATGTCTTTATTTCCTTTCTTCATTGGGTTGTTTTCCCTGTTGGAGCCCTTGGGCTTATAACATCATGCTTTTCCAACTATGGTTGTAGCTTAGCTAGTAATAATAATATTAATAATCTGCATTTTATTAGTATAATTGCCAATACCTTTACATATACCTTATAATGCTATTGTATAATTAATCCTTTTAGATCTTTATATTTACCTCTGAAGTACAGTTGGAGGCAGGAGTCCCTGGCACACCTCGCTCCGAAAAAGCGCACCCTGTCACACCCTTACTTCGTGGAAAGTAACCAAACAGGTAGTGTTGGAAGAAGTAGTAGGCAGGGCTAAACACAGGAACTCACCGCACAGTAAGATTGTGGCTGGGGGCATTTCAGAGTGAGGTGTACCAGGAATTTCTGCGTCCAACTGTACAATGATAATGGTACACCAGTTGTATATTACTTATTCCTTTTTGTGTTCATTCTTTCTTTGACTATTAATGATTATGATTGTTGTGGCCTGATTGGTAACGTCTCTGCCTACTGATCACCAGTCGGGTGTTCGAATCCCGCTCAAACTCCTTAGTTTCTTTAGTGTCTGCAACCTTACCATCCATGAGCTAGGGATAGGGGGCTTTTGGGGAAGCCTATAGATTTATCTGCTGAGTCATCAGCCATTGCCTGACCTTCCCTGGTCCTAGCTTTGGGAGAGAGGGGGGCTTGGGCGCTGATCATATGATATGGTCAGTCTCTAGGACATTGTCCTTCTTGCTAGGACAATGTCACTGTACCTTACATCTGTCATTCATGGGCGACCTTTAAAACTATAAACCAGTTGTCACTGTCCCTTGCAGCTGCCATTCATGAGTGGCCTTAAAACCAGTTGTATATTATGTACACCTTTTTACACCCCATTCTCTCTCTAACCATTGAATTCGTATCTCTTTGATGGTGCAACCCACCGCTTGCATACCTCCCAAAGGAGGTGTAGGGTGTCAGAAGGTTCAATTGCAAATAACTGGCTTTGGATGAACCACCTCCGCGGTATCTCTCCCCTGGTGGTGTTGATGGCATAGTTCGTTTTAATCTATTTCACTGTCTGTTGGTGCTTCTTTTTTTCGGGTATCGATCTGAAATCTAAAGTTTGCTTTTGGGCAATCTAAAGTTTGCTTCTGGGCAATTTAAAGTTTGTTTTTGGGCAATCTAAAGTTTGCTTTTGGATAATCTAGTTTGCTTTTGGGCAATCTAAAGTTTGCCTATGGGCAGTCTAAAGTTTGCTTCTGGGCAATTTAAAGTTTGCTTTTGGGCAATCTAAAGTTTGCTTTCATGCAATCTTAAGGTTGCTTTTGGGCAATGTAAAGTTTGCTTTTGGGCAAGCTAAAGGTTGCTTTTGGGCTATCTAAACTATGCTTTGGGCAAACTAAAGTTTGCTTAAGGGCAATCTAAAGTTGTCTTTTGGGCAATCTAAAGTTTGCTTCTGGGCAATTTAAAGTTTGTTTTTGGGCAATCTAAAGTTTGCTTTTGGATAATCTAGTTTGCTTTTGGGCAATCTAAAGTTTGCCTATGGGCAATCTAAAGTTAGCTATTTGGCAATCTAAAGTTAGCTATTTGTGCAATTTAAAGTTTGCTTTTGGGCAATCTAAACTTTGATTTTGGGTAATCTAAACTTTTCTTTTTGGGCAATCTAAAGTTTGCTTTTGGGCAATCTAAAGTGTACTTTTAGGCAATCTAAAGTTTGCTTTCGGGCAATCTAAAGTTGGTTTTTGGGCAATCTAAAGTTTGCTTTTGGCCAATCTAAAGTTGGTTTTTGGGCAATCTAAAGTTGCTTTCGGGCAATCTAAAGTTGGTTTTTGGGCAATCTAAAGTTTGCTTTTGGGCAATCTAAAGTTTGCTTTTGGGCAATCTAAAGTTGGTTTTTGGGCAATCTAAAGTTTGCTTCTGGGCAAGGAGATTATTGTAAAGATTCATTACGAAAGATTGTAGGCTGTTTGAGTCTTATTGAATCTCTTTATCGTAGAATGCAATTACTCTTATTCTCCTTCCACAAAAAAATGAAAAATTTTATCGTGAGAATATTTATAAAAACAAAGTTTTTATAAAAGCTGTTATTTCATGAAAATAAGTTTTTCCTCAAAGCTAATTTATGTATAGAGAAGTCCTTTGATAAGTTTTGAGAGTATCTTTTATATTATCAATTTATATCATTTATGGTTTTAATAATTTTACATCATGAGGCTGAAACTTTTAAAATAGCCAAGGCATGAAAAATTATTTTTGCTAACGTTTTTTAGGATCCTTCAAAACATTTTAAATAACTAAACGTTTTGACCATAATTATTATAACAAAAGTACCTTTTTTTTTTTTTTTTTTTTTTTTTTTTTTTTTTTTTTTTTTTTTTTTTTTTTTTTTTTTTACAAAAGGTTCGGTTAAAACATTTAAAATAGGTAACGTATGAAAAGTCTTTTTTTTGGGGGGGGCCAATGTTTTATTAAATTACTTCAAAATGTTTTAAATAAGAAAACGTTTTTATCATCATTATTATAATAAAAATAATCCATTTCTTTACAAAAAGGTTCGATTGAAACTTCTGAAATATCATGTTTAATATCCTCTGTATCCTCGAAAACGTATTAAATAACAAAACGTTTTGACCATCATTCATCATCATCATCATCATCTCTTCCTACGCCTTTTTACGCAAAGGGCCTCGGTTGGATTTCGTCAGTCATCTCTATCTTGAGCTCTTAATTCAATACTTCTCCATTTATCATCTACTTCACGCTTCATAGTCCTTAGCCATGTAAGCCTGGGCCTTCCAACTCTTCTAGTGCCTTGTGGAACCCAGTTAAGAATTTTGACCATCATTATCATAACAAAAATATCCTGTTTCTTTACGATTGAATTTTTTTTTTTTTTTTGGGGGGGTGACAATTGCTCATATTAGGTCCTCGTCGAAACGTTATGTTTAATATCCTATATATCCTCGAAAACGTATTGAATGACAAAAAAAAAAAAAAAAAAAAACCAGTTTTGTCCATCATGTAACAGAAATATCCCATTTCTTTACAATTGAAACTTTTTTTTTTGGGGGGGGGGGCGACTGTTGCTCATATTAGGACCTCGTCGAAACGTTATGTTTAATATCCTATATATCCTCGAAAACGTATTAAATGATAAAAAACGTTTTGTCCATCATATAATAGAAATATCCCATTTTTTTAAAACAGGCTCGGGACCATTTATCTAAAGTCCTTTCAATACTAATAAGTAAAGTGCAATTTATTTTATTCAATTAATTTGAAATAAAGTACTATTAGGACAGCCCATCTAATTATTAGAACATGTGCTAATAGCCCTATAATATGTTTAATTGCCTAATTGATTCGAACAGAATTTTAGCCCGAGTTATTTATTCACCAGAAACAATATTCTCTCTCTTGCGTAGAAGTATTGAGTCATTTTTGGTGCTAATTTTAGCTGGAAAAGGTTGTAATGTATTTTATACTTGTTACTTTTAATAGCAGAAGAGTTAGAGGGTGAAATACTTTGTTTATCCTTTTTATTATTAATTCATCATGATCGCGATATGTGTGTATGTAATTTATATATATATATATATATATATATATATATATATATATATATATATATATGTATATATATATATACATATATATAAATATATATATATATATATATATATATATATATATATATATATATATATATATATATACATATATATATAAATATATATATATATGTATATATATATATCAATATATATATATATATATATATATATATATATATTATATATATGTGTGTGTGTGTGTGTGTGTGTGTGTGTGTGTGTGTGAATAAATGTCTTTTATGTTGAACAAGCTGACATAAGTTTTTTTATAGTTTATATATGAAATATCTGTTTTAATGTTGTTAATGATTTTGAAATATCCAGGAAGCGTGTGTGTGTGTGTAAGTGGTTAACAGGGTTTATAGTTGAACATATAGCTATTACCTTTGATGATGCTGCCTTTTTTACCCTAGATTACTCTAAAACTTTTCCAACTACCATAAATTTGAAGCTAGTAAAACCGAAATTACCTTACAAATACCATTACCTTAAAAATTACCTTAAAACGAGGCAAATTACCTTGAAAACACTGAAATTACCTTAAAACCATGCAAATTACCTGA
Source organism: Palaemon carinicauda (assembly GCF_036898095.1). Taxonomy (NCBI): domain Eukaryota; kingdom Metazoa; phylum Arthropoda; class Malacostraca; order Decapoda; family Palaemonidae; genus Palaemon; species Palaemon carinicauda. The sequence continues at coordinate 71,179,149 of NC_090727.1, read as the reverse complement.
AACTAAGGTAATTACCTTAAAAGTTTAATCCCTGGTGGTGAATGACATTTATAAATATCATGCGTTTGAATAAGACAGAATCTGTGTTCCAGTAATTTTTCCACATGAAAGCATAATCTCTCTTACTAAAGAAAATCCTTATACCAAATGGGTTACTTTTAACCATAATCGATAAATTATTGCCCACTATCGAACAAGAGACACATATAATGCACAGTAGACGAGAAAGTGATGGCTCAACTAAAGTTAACTGCTGAACTGATGTTCAGAAAAGAGCTGACTGTTGTCAAAGAATCAGGTTTTATAGATGTCTGTAGCGATGATGACGACCGTAAACAGAAAACGGATAGCTGATGTGACGGTGCCGAGAGAGGAGTTGTGAAATCAAAGGCAGATTGGAAACGACTGAGTTATATATTAAGGAACACTCTTCTTTATATACAAAACGGCAAGGCAACAGGACATGGCATGTTCGAGGGACAGACAAAGTTCAGAGCAAAACCGGAGACATGATCATTCAGGTTCTTTTTAGTGCGAGGGAAGAGCGCAGATACAAGCATAATATATACAATAGGAATTATGTACAATTGTGTGAAACACGGTTGGTACACTGACCAGAAGGTGAAGGTCTGCTTCTCTCTCTCTCTCTCTCTCTCTCTGGTTGTTGCCTTTTGAAATAAAGCTTTTAACCAGGAAGTGTAATTTATAACTCTCTCTCTCTCTCTCTCTCATCTCTCTCTCTCTCTCTCTCTCTCTCTCTCTCTCTCTCTCTCGATGTTGCCTTTAGAAATAAAGCTTCTAACTAGGAAGTGTTATTTAGAACCTCTCTCTCTCTCTCTCTCTCTCTCTCTCTCTCTCCTCTCTCTCTCTCTCTCTCTGGTTGTTGCCTTTTGAAATAGTTTCTAACTAGGAAGTGTATTTATAAGTCTCTCTCTCTCTCTCTCTCATCTCTCTCTCTCTCTCTCTCTCTCTCTCTCTCTTTAACTTAAATCCTAACTCTACTTTGGACTGTTTGTCTTCATCATATTCCTCAGTTTTGGATGTGGAAATTACCATGTTTTGGAGATAGATTTTGCCCCTCTGGCTTAGAGGGGGCCCCCTTAGGAAAACGAATAGAAAGGGTTAGTGAGGCGGAAATTGACTCTCTCTCTCCTCTCTCTCTCTCTCTCCTCTCTCTCTCTCATCTCTCTCTCCTCTCTCTCAATTCAATTATTCCCTCCCCTTGCTGCTTATTTTTCAGATTGTCATTATGAGATCGTCTCCTTAAATTTTTTTTTTTTTTTTTTTAGAAGATTAATTCTCCCATTCTTTCTGGTCATGAGACCATGTAATCCTTCACACACTTGCTGGTAAGAATATGTCCCCTTACTGACTATAGGTGTCCAATTATTATCCAACTGTTTCAATCCTTCACACTATATTACTGGTAAAAATATGCCTCATTACCTATTATTACCTAATTACATTTTGGAAGGTCAAGGTTGTCAGCCATAAAGTTTTGACTTCGTTGTCACAGTGACTTCAAACTTGGTTCATACTTGAGTGTATAAAAATCCGCGTCAATTTAATACATGTCAAGGTCAAGGTTGAGAAATAAGCTGCCGCGTCGGAGGTATGCGCTCTACTGAGTGCCCCTCTAGTTATATAACTCTTATCATATAGATAAGAAAACCTGCTCTCAGTTCTTTTACTCTTCAATAACACTTGATAAATTTCGTCTTTCTGAAGATATCAAATTAGAGTATTAAAAAATATACGAAACATATCTTGGTTTTGTCAGTGTGCATTTATTTAAAGGTTTAAAGGTCGCTCATGAATGGCAGAGGCAAGGGACAGTGACATTGCCCTAGCAAGCAGGACAATGCCCTAGAGACTGACCACATATATAATCAGCGCCCAAGCCTCCTCTCCACCCAAGCTAGGACTAGGGGAGGGCCAGGCAGTGGCTGCTGATGACTCAGCAGATAGACCTATAAGGTCCCCCAAACCCCCCCCCCAACCTTAGCTCACAAGGAAGGTAAGGTTGCAGACACTAATGGCACTAACGAGTTTGAGCGGACTCGAACCCCCGTCTGGCAAACACCAGACAGAGACGTTACCAATCAGGCCACAACGGGATGTGACCTTTGCCTCTTTAAGATTTCCCAGCCGATGGAAAGGTCTTTCGAAGGTTTTTCAATAAGGGTTTCTGAGCGAAATTGAAGAGTGGATTTGCTCCTCAGCGGAAATGGGAGTTGGAAGAGACTTTTGGATTTTTGCAGAGGGAATCTATTAAAACTATTTTTTTTAAATGATGTTTTGGTGTAACCTGCAAAATAGACTGGCACGCTTTTTTCAATTGCCGTATGTATATATATATATTATATATATATATTATATATATATATATACATATATATATGTATATATATATATGTGTGTGTACATATATATATATATATATATATGTATAGATATATATAATTATATATATATATATATATACATATATATTTATGTATATATATATATATATATATATATATATATATATATATATATGTGTGTGTGTGTGTATATATATCTATATATCTATATATATATATATATATATATATATATATATATATATATATGAGTGTCTTTTGAGTTTTCTGTATGTTAATTATTTCCACTTAAACATTTTTAGATTTTTTTTTTCCAAATGGAGTTTTTTCGTATTCTGCAAATAGATTGGCACGCTTCTTTCAATTGTCTTTTTTCTTATATAGAGGTCTTTTGAGTTTTCTGTATGTTAATTATTTCCATTTAGACATTTCTCTTCAATTAGGTTTTGCACTGCATGTGATTTTGTTTGATGCCAGATAACCTCAAATCAATCAATCAATCAATTAAGAACTGTTCCTACTTGATTATAAAGATCTTATCAAGAGAACTTTAAGTGTTGTTGGTTAATGATTAGGATTTTGAGTCGATGAATTTGAGTAGTCCTGTTAACTATGGCCGATGTGGTAACGTCCCTGACTGGTGAACGCCAGACTGGGGTTCGAGTCCCGCTCAGACTCGTTACTTCCTTTTGTGTCTACAACCTCACCATCCTTGTGAGCTAAGGATGGGAGGTTTTGGGGGGAGCCTATAGGTCTATCTGCTCTGTCATCAGCAGCCATTGACTGGCCCTCCTTGGTTCTAGCTTGGGTGGAGAAGGGGCTTGGGCGCTGATCATATGCATATATGGTCAGTCTCTTGGGCATTGTCCTGCATGATAGGGCAATGTCACTGTCCCTTGGCACTGCCATTCATGAGCGGCCAGGACAGCCGATCGGGACTACGGTCTAGCCCAAAGCCAAAGCAAAGTCCTTCCAAAAGAAGGCAACTTTGCCTACCCCCATACAAATGGGAAAAAAAAGCACTTTAATAGAAGAAGACTGATACGATATAACAGAGGTTACTTCCGTGGGATTTTATATATATATATATATATATATATATATATATATATATATATATATATATATATATATATTTATATATATATATATATATATATATATATATATATATATATATATATATATATATATATATATATATATATTTTAAAGCATAGATGGGGTTCAATGTTCTCTATTATTTTTTTAAATCTTGTATATGCAACTTTCATATTTAATCAACACTGTAACAGTTGTCTTTTTTCATATGTCATCTATGCCGTTTTATTCTTTGATGTATTTGTATTTTATTTGTAATCCAAAATACATGTTTTTCATGAGAGAGAGAGAGAGAGAGAGAGAGAGAGAGAGAGAGAGAGAGAGAGAGAGAGATTTTCTATTGCGAATTTAACTATATGATTATTAATGAGAAAAACATACGGATGAGGGCTACAGTTGCAAAAAATGAGAGAGAGAGAGAGAGAGAGAGAGAGAGAGAGAGAGAGAGAGAGAGAGAGAGAGAGACTTATTTTGTGTTACGAATGTAACTTATGATTATTAATAAGATAACCATACAGATAAGAGAGCTGTTAAAAATGAGAGAGAGAGAGAGAGAGAGAGAGAGAGAGAGAGAGAGAGAGAGAGAGAGAGACTTATTTTGTCTTACGAATGTAACTATATGATTATTAATAAGATAAACATACAGATGAGAGAGCAGTTAAAATAATGAAAGATTAAGAGAGAGAGAGAGAGAGAGAGAGAGAGAGAGAGAGAGAGAGAGAGAGAGAGATTATTACCTAGTATGTTCTATAGGATTATTGAGATAAACATCTAGATGAGAGAAAGTTAGAAAAGTGAGAGAGAGAGAGAGAGAGAGAGAGAGAGAGAGAGAGAGAGAGAGAGAGAGAGAGAGAGAGAGAG
>NC_090727.1:71141897-71156897 GCF_036898095.1 Palaemon carinicauda | reverse complement strand
AATTAATTATTTAGGAAAATATTGTTTTGTGTTTAGCAGTTTTGGGAACCTTACTTTGTGTATATCTTTTTTTTTTCTTTTTAGATTTCTTTTAACTATCCACATTCGCATTTTAATAAATTTTGTATCATGCATATATATATATATATATATATATATATATATATATATATATATATATAATAATATATATATAGTATATATATATGTGTGTGTATATATATATATATATATATATATATATATATATATATATGTATATATATATATATATATATATATATATATAAAAGTTCCACATTCTGTGATTATGAGCCAGGAAATCATTCTTAAAATTTCTCTCTGACCACATTTTGTAGAAAATCATTTTATTAAATACATAGGCCCACATCAAGAATATTTCTTAACCATTTATACTTGTGTAATAACATTGTTAGGTATACCATAAGTTGTATTGAAGTCATTTGTTTTGATAATAAAACGCGCTCAATATCTCGTATTATTAACAAGTGTGATTTCGGATAAGAATTCATGTTATGAGGGTGTTGGAAGGACCCTTTCACCCGCAAAGGACGTACCGGTACGTTCTTGCAAAACACTGTTAATTACATATTTTCACATATTTTTGATAATTTAATGAGAAACTTCAGGCATTTTCCAAAAGAATGAGACCAACCTGACCTCTCTAGGACAAAAATTAAGCCTGTTACAGCAATTTCAAAAAATATAGATAGCAAAATGTGCTCGAAATTTAACCTTATGGTGGGGGTAAAAGGGATAATATTAACAAGTGAGATTACGGATGAGAATTCTTATTATGAGGGTGTTGGAAGGGAGTTACGAAAATAACAGTGAGTTGTGATTGCTTTAAGAGAATTCTCGTTATCATAATTACTGGGTAAAATTAGGATAATGGCTGGGGGAGGGTGGTAGTATGGAATGGAATGAGGAAATGCTAATGTAATGGTTATGAGGTGGAACAATTATTATTATTATTATTATTATTATTATTATTATTATTATTATTATTATTATTATTATTACTCGCTAAACTACAATCCTAGTTGGAAAAGCAGGATGTTATACGTCCAAGGGCCCCAACATGGAAAATATCCCAGTGAGGAAAGGAAACAAGAAAAAATAAAATATTTTAAGAAGATTAACAACATTAAAATAAAATCTTTTTGAGAATAGTAACAATATTAGAATAAATATCTCCTATATAAACTATAAAAAACTTTAACAAAACAAGAGAAAGAGAAATATGATAGAATAGTGTGCCCGAGTGTATACTCAAGCAAGAGAACTCTAACCCAAGACAGTGGATGGCCATGGTGCAGAGGCTGTGGCACTAGAGAACCCTTGGGAGAAGAAAGAGAGCCCACAGGTCTACCTGCTGAGTCATCAGCAGCCATTGCCTGGCCCTCCCTGTTCTTAGTTTGATGGAGAGGGGTTCTCTAGTGTCTTGTACCTCTGTTATTCAGGATTAGCCTTTAATCCCTTAAATAGATCTTTTAATGAAGTTATTGTTCTTAAAATATTCTATTTTAATTGTTTATTACTTTTCATATAGTAATGAACAATTAATATAAAATATTTTAAGATCGGTAATAACATTAAAATAGTTCTTTCATATATATGCTATAAAGAGAGAGATGAGATGAAATATATATTATTAGAATATCGAACAGTATTTTAGGAAAAGTCCCCATATAAAAGACTTCAGAAACTCGTTAGTTCCTTTGGTCTCTGCAACCTCACCATCCTTGTGAGCTAAGAAGGGGATTTTAGGGGAGCCAATAGATCTTCCTGTTGAGTCATCAGCAGCCATTGCCTGGTCTTCCCTGGTCCTAGCTTGTGTGGAGAGGGTCTTGGGCGGTGATCTTATGTATATATGGTCAGTCTCTTGATAGGGCAATGTCAAGATGGGGGTTTAGAGGAGCCTATAGATCTTCTTGTTGAGTCATCAGCAGCCATTGCCTGACCCTCCCCTGTTCCTACCTTAGGTGGAGAGGAGGCTTGGACGGTAATATTATGTATATATGATCAGTCTCTTGGGCATTGTCCTGCTATCTAGAGCAATATCACTGTCCCTTACCTCTGTCGTTTATGAGTGACCTTTAAACCTTTAGAAGCAACACCGGAATATATTTTTGTCATTGAATATATTAGTTTCCCTCCATAATATCTTAATGATTATTCACCTTTCTTTTATATTGGATTTTGATTTCAAAAATATAATTCTTTAATACTCTAAATTTTTAAAAGCGTCATGAACCAGTCCAAGCTGTATAACCCATTCGATTAAATATATATATATATATATATATATATGTATATATATAGATATGTATATATAGATAGATAGATGGATATATATATATATATATATATGTATATATTTGTGTGTGTATGTATATATATATATATATATATACATATACATATATATATATATTATATATATATACATATACATATATATATTATATATATATATATATGTATATATATATATATATATAGAGAGAGAGAGAGAGAGAGAGAGAGAGAGAGAGAGAGAGAGAATATCAACTTAGCTAAGTGAATAGTCATAAAATATCAAACTGTTCCGAGAAGTCCTCCTTATGTATCAGTTTCCTACACGAACAGACTCAGACTGAAAGACGTGAATTTGCAATAAGGTTTACTCCATTCTTTCAAGTTATATTGTAAACCTTAAATGGAGAATCTCTTAACGACTTGCGCAGCTATTGATAAACTGCTCTGCATTTTGAAAGGGAGCGAATTTAATTGGACCGCGAATTCCACTTTTACCAGTGTTCGAGTTCAAAACGTACTCGATCTGTACCCAGCTTCCAACGCATCGAAGGCTGGTTTGTCTCTCTCTCTCTCTCTCTCTCTCTCTCTCCTCTCTCTCTCTCTCTCTGGCAATGTACCGAAAATTTCTCTTATTCTGAGGTTCTGTAGTCAGTTTTTTTGGTGAGGCAGATTTGCACCGACTCGCAGCGGTGCCCTTTTCGCTTGGAAAAGTTTCCTGATCGCTGATTTTTTGGACAAGATGACTCTAACCAATCAGCGATCAGGAAACTTTTCCGAGCTAAAATGGCACCGTTGCGAGTCAGTGGAAATGCGCCTCATTAAAAAAAATTGACTATAGTTGAGTGTATGGAGATAGATATTTATAAGAAGCACCACGAGTATATTAATTAAAATCAATGCCCGAACAAACCCAAACGTTTATATGTATACACACACACACACCACATGCAACATCTCACAGCTATGCAAAACCATTTTCTCATGCTTGACTACTCTTAAAAAAATCTTGATGAAATTAACGTTAGCATTTCCACTGCAAATAATATTTGTCCTTTTTAAGCCACCTGAGTTTATCTTTCATGCAGTGGTATTTTAGTACTCAACTGTTTCTGATTTAAGATAGAATTACTGTTAGTCCTGATGACACACACACACACACACACACACACACATATATATATATATATATATATATATATATATATATATATATATATATATATATGTATATGTGTGTGTGTCTGTGGGTGTGTGTGTGTGTCTGTGTCTGTGGGTGTGTGTGTGTGTGTGTGTTTCTGTGTGTGTGTGTGTGTGTGTGTGTCTGTGTGTGTGTGGGTGTGCGTGTGTGGACGGACTCTTTCCCCAACAGCACACTGATCCATGCTATTTTAACACTCCATCATTACAGTGTTGTTATGTAGTGTTTATATTTTTATGTATTATCGTTATTTTTTTAGGGGGAGAGACTTAAGAAGAAAGAAAGGTCTTAAACATTTGTTAAAAGAAGAGTCGTAAATCTCAAATAATGAAATAAGATCAGGAAAAGTTTTTCGAAAAAGCAAATCTCGAGTCTTTGGAAGAGGGTTTTCAAATTTAAGTAGGTATCTGCCATTTAATTCAAATTACATTTTAGCCTTTCTTTCTGAATCTACTATTCTTCTTTTCATAGTAAGCCTTGATTTGAAGCCTTTGTTGGACAAAGCTGTCTGAACGATGTTTGGTGCGGCAGTGAAATAGAAAGGAATTCTATGTAGATGACCTGGGTCCTCTTATGAATACTAATGAATACTAAAAGGAGGAATAATCTCTCTCTCTCTCTCTCTCTCTCTCTCTCTCTCTCTCTCTCTGTCACCTTGCCAAAATTCTTGGGGAGAATGTGTTGTATTATGCTTGCAGTATTTTTATATTTATTTCAGAAGCAGGTCTTATGAGCGCTATTTAATTATTATAAAAACATTTCTCTCTCTCTCTCTCTCTCTCTCTCTCTCTCTCTCTCTCCTCTCATCTCTCTCTCTCTCTCTCTCACCATGCCAAGATTCTTGGGCAGAATGTGTTTTATTATGCTAGCAGTATTTTTATATTCATTTTAGAAGCAGGTCTTATGAGCGCTGTCTGATTTTTATCAAAACATTTCTCTCTCTCTCTCTCTCTCTCTCTCTCTCTCTCTCTCTCTCTCTCCTCTCTCTCTCTCTCTCTCTCTCTCTCCTCTCATGATCTAGGTCGTTAGTAAGGACCCAAATTGATCATAATTTACTATCACTCTTCATGACACAATTTGCCTCTTTAGATAACCATTCTTTAATTGATGTGAGACCTCATATTTCTCATGTTTAATTGAATATTTTATTTTCTTCTATTTTTGGAAAACCTTGTTGGTCTGAACGTTTATGTTTCCTTCAAAGATAATTTCCTTAATTTTGTACAAGGAACGACTCATTTCCACTTTAATGTTTTTACTTTTTCATGTATTTATGGATTTATATATTTATCTAAAATTTCAATATACTGTACTTATCATTTATATATTTATCTAAAATTTCAATATATTTATCATTTATATATTTATTTAAAATTTCAATATATTTCTCTTTTATCTATTTAAAACAACGTTATTTCTCCCCTTGTATGAAAATATGCGTATTTTTTGTACCGTGTGTACAGTTGTCATTTATTTTGATCCGGGGAATACGAAAAGATTTTATTCCTAAACCCTCTCAAATGACATGGTGGTATAACCCACAGTGTCTCCTCAGTTCTGGCTTACAAGTTTCCATGTGTTTCCTTCTCCTCTGTAAAAGACAAAGAAAATCTCCGACCGTGAAGACACAGGAATAAGGGACAAGGCCGTTTCCAGGATCCACTGTCTTAACCTCAGAGCCTTTCTGGGATTCCTGGTTTCATATAAGCTTACCTTCCCCCATTCTCTCTCTCTCTCTCTCTCTCTCTCTCTCTCTCTCTCTCTCTCTCTCTCTCTCTAAGCTAGACAAGATCACAAGAACTCTAAATGCTTAAACTAAATCGCTCTACCAAAGAGCACCCAGAGTCTCCGCAGATGGACTAAAAAGTCTTTAAGACATCCAAAATCCTTGTAACACACACACACACACACACACACACTCTCTCTCTCTCTCTCTCTCTCTCTCTCTCTCTCTCTCTCTCTCTCTCTCTCTCTCTCTCTGTCTAAGTTAGACAAGATCATACGAACTCTCTAAATGATTAAACTAAATCGCTCCACCAAAATGCAAATGGAGTCTCCGCGGATGGACTAAAATGTCTTTGAGGCATCCCAAATCCATGTAACTCTCTCTCTCTCTCTCTCTCTCTCTCTCTCTCTCTCTCTCTCTCAGCTGAGAACTGGTATTTAATCCCACAAGGAGTTATAAAAACTCTTGAGTTTTTAATAACTAAATAGTTATATATAAATTAGATGTTTCAGTCCTCAGTCAAAATGTTTGTTATCACGTGATTAAAGATAGAATGCGTATTCCTTACTCCAGAGTTGAAACTATTAACTAAATTATCTATTATTTTTCTCTCTTTACCTACTTCTACTCACATTTGAATTCCAGTTTCTTAACCTGAGATTGAATTATTGACTATGGTAACAGTCATCTACATTTAATTCAATCCATCCCTATTCTTTCTATTCCCTCTTGAATCCTATTAAATCCTCTTAGACCCTACTCTCAATTCTTCTCTTTGATAGATTGCCTGCCTCTCTCCGCCAGCAGTGTCTCGTTTCTTAAGGAATCAGTTCCTGGTCTCAGCTTGCCTTCAGAGGTATTTGTTTTCCTGGGAACTCGCACAATTTGGTGATAAATTTTCAATTGAATCATTCATTTTCTTCATATTATTTCAATGGTGGATCACTGTAGGTTTTTCTTAATAATCACTCTCCATCATAGTGTTGATTTATATCAGGGGTTTTAAACTGGGGTACATGTACCCCCCAATAGTACATTTTTACTCTTCAAACGGTACACTGTTAGAAAAAAAAATGTAATTTTAATCGTAAATTTTCTGGAAAAATATACTGCTCCGAACCATATTTCAGTAGAATACTGACGACCGTATTTTAAGGTATCTCCAAACAACAAGTGATATATATATATATATATATATATTATATATATATATACAGTATATATATTTATTTATATATATATATATATATATATGTATATATATATACAGTATATATATATATATATATATATATATATATATATATATATATATTTATTTATATATATATATATACATATGTATGTATGTATGTGTGTGTATGTGTGTGTGTGCCTTGAAGGAAACTTCCAGTATAATTTAACTTCTGTAGTCGTCTGTTGACTTCGGAAATTGACTCCACCAAAGATTCTTGTTACCCTCACTTCAAAACTCTCTCTCTCTCTCTCTCTCTCTCTCTCTCTCTCTCTCTCTCTCTCTCTCTCTCTCTCTCTCTACAACTACTACTACTTGCTGAGTGATATGTTTCTATAAAAAAAACGAATATAGTTATAATTATAATTTCATTCATACTAACATTTATGTTGTGTAATACGGTACTGAGGACAGATTTTGGAGTACTTTTAGAATCTTGGATCTGTTTTGCAGTCCATTCAAGGGAAGCAACACTTATCTTGATCCCCTTTTGGATCTTCAACATCAGTTTCCCCAATTTCCTGGTTCAGTTGTCTACTCATTTAACGCCCTTTTCCCACGTCCAATAGAGTTTTCCACGTTCAGAGGAACTTCTCCACGCCCATACCTTCCCACGCCCGTGGGGACTTCCCCATGCCTAAGGGAACTTCCCTACACCCATGGGAACTTCCCTACGCCCATGTTGACTAACCTACGCCCTTGGGAACTTCTTCACGTCCAATAGAGTTTCCCAAATTCAGAGGGACTTTACCATTCCCATACTTTCCTACGCCCCTGGTGACTTTCCCACGCCCTTAGGAACTTCTTCACGTCCATGGGGGACTTCCTCACGCCCATGAGAATTTCCCCACATCCTGGGGACCTCTACCCTTACCGCATTGCAGAATTCCATTCACTATTCCCCTTTAACTTCAACTTGTTTCTTATGCTCTTAAATGTAGGTCCCTTTCACTACACATTTGTGGTCTTTGATACATATATGGCCTTCAGTTTTTTATTATTTTTTATTTGCATTTCATTGATTTATTATTTTTTTTTATTTTGAGTTGCATGGTAATAGTTTGAATAAAATATTCAAAACAGATATTATATTTTAATGTTTTTTTCCGAGTTGAACACGTCTTGCACTCTTGATTTTACTGAAGGTTTAAGGTCTATCTTTGTGGATGGTTTGCAGTTTTCCTATTTATTTTTTTTTTCATTTCGTAATTTGCCTTTTTTTTCAAATTGAATTTTTCCTCTACTCATTCCACTGTTTTCAATTCGGTCTCCTTACTACGCGAACATTCGATATGTAATCTCGTGGATATCTATTATTATAGGAGGGTTAGATTTTACAAGAGGGGTTGAGATTTAGTAAGGAAATGTGTATACGCCGTTGACAGTAGTGTACCCGAGTTGCAGTATTGAAAGTCGATATTGGAGAACTGTTTCAATTTGGAGGTAGCCCACCGTTTTGTCCTTAGGGAACCTTATGAATGAATTCCTCCGTTTTATTGAGGTACAGTCGGACGCAGGAATTCCTGGCACACCTCGTTTTGAGAAAATGTTCCCTGTCACCCCCTTACTGCATGGCTAGTAATCGAACAATAACTGTAGGGAGAGATGGTGGGGCTAAATGCAGGAACTTGGACTGCAGTGAGGGTGTCAGGTGTACGAGTGATTTCTGTGTCCAACTGTACATCAAATAGTTTTTCTTGTAAAAACTGAAGTAACATTCCATGATACTTATGGGTAATTACCTTAATGTACAACTTGAATCATTTTAATCAGTTAGTTGAATCGGTGGACCTTAAAAAGTTCAAACTTCCAGCTTGTGTTTTTATGTTGAACAAGCTGACATAAGTCTCTCTCTACAGTTTATATATGTAAGATATTTTTTAATGTTGTTACTGTTCTTGAAATATTTTATTTTAATTGTTCATTACTTCTCTTGTAGTTTATTTATTTCCTTATTTCATTTCCTTACTGGGCTACTTTTCGCTGTTGGAGCCCTTGGGCTTATAGCATCCCGCTTTTCCAACTAGAGTTGTAGCTTAGCAAGTAATGATAATAATAATTATGATAATAATTCATATTTCTTTTTGCAAATTACAAAGGCATTAACTGGTTTCAAGAAGACCATAACTATTTCGCTGTCAGTTCATGTATCAATGTTGAGTGATGATGACATTTTCATCTTAAAGAAGAAGGTAGGATATTATTAAATACTTCATTCTAATAAAATCTCTCTCTCTCTCTCTCTCTCTCTCTCTCTCTCTCTCTCTGACCATAAAGTGAAATGACCCATAGTTATATACATTCAGCTGTAACAGTACTGTAAAATGGACAAACATGATGCCAATCCTTTTAGTGCAGTCGTAAGACTTGCATTTATTATATCAACAAACACCCAGACAATACTATATAGGAATCTCTCTCTCTCTCTCTCTCTCTCTCTCTCTCTCTCTCTCTCTCTCTCTTGTGTTTTGAACCCCTGGCGTAGTCGTAGCGATGCTAATTATATGAATAAATCCATAAATCAGTAATAAACCCGATCCATAAAAGATAGGAGATTATGGGAATTCGGGAATCGGAGGCATCTATAGGAGGAATTGCTTGTCTCAGATGGATTCCAGGTTTTAGTAAAGGAGATAAAGTGGTTGGATCTTTTGAGTGAAAGTTTTGAAAAAAATTACATTTTATGGCTTTTTATGTAGGGATACCTTAAAAAATGGTAGGACTTTTGAGTAGAAGTTTTGAAAACAATTCAGTTTTTTTAGGCTTTTTATGTTTGATACCTTAACGTGGTGAATTTGTGTATTGCAATGGTCAGTAAATCTGTACAAGGTTGGTTTGTTTAGATTTTAGTAGAGAAAAGGATGGAAAGTAATAGCATCTTTTTTAGTAAAAATTTTGAAAACATCTCCATTTTATACCTTTTTTTTTATATGGGGATACCTTAACGTTGTGAATTTACGTATTCCAATGGTCAGCAAAACTCTACTAGGTTGGTTTGCTGTTTAGTTCTTCGTAGAGAAAAGGATGGAAAGTGGTAGGAATTTTTGAGTAAAAGTTTTGAAAACAACTCCATTTTTTGGCCTTTTTTGATGTGGGGATACCTTAACGTGGCGAATTTATGTATCGTAATGATCAGCAAATCTGTACTAGGTTGGTTTGCTGTTTAGTTTTTAGTAGAAAAAAGGATGAAATGTGGTAGGTACTTTGGAGTAAAAGTTTTGAAAACAATTCAATTTTTTGGCTTTTTATTTTGGGATACCTTAACGGGGTGAATTTTGTATTGCAGTGGTCAGCAAAACTGTACTAGGTTGGTTTGCCATTTAGTTTTTAGTAGACGATACTTTTGAGTGAAAGTTTAAAAGCATCTATATTTTTAGGCCTTTTTTGATGTGGGGATACCTTAACGTGGTGAATTTGTGTATCGCAATGATCAGCAAATCTGTACTAGGTTGGTTTGAAGTTTCATTTTTAATAGAAAAAAGGGGGGAAAGTGGTAGGAACCTTTGAGTAAAAATTTTGAAAACAACTCCATTTTATGGCTTTTTATGTTTGGATTCCTTAACCTTGTGAATTTGTATATTGTAATGATCAGCAAAAGTGTGTACTAGGTTGGTTTGCTGTTTAGTTTTTAGTAGACGATACTTTTGAGTGAAAGTTTAAAAGCATCTCTATTTTTTGGTTTTTTTTTTTGATGTGGGGATACCTTAACGTGGTGAATTTGTGTGACGCAATGATCAGCATAACTGTACTAGGTTGGTTTGTTTAGATTTTAGTAGAGAAAAGAATGAAAAGTGGTAGGTTTTTTTTAGTAAAAGTTTTGAAAACAACTCCATTTTATGGCTTTTTTATGTAGGGATACCTTAACGTGGTGAATTTGTGTATCGCAATGATCAGCAAAACTGTACTAGGTTGGTTTGCGGTTTAGTTTTTAGTAGAGAAAAGGATGAAATGTGGTAGGTACTTAGGAGTAAAAGTTTTGAAAACAACTCCATTTTATGGCTTTTTTTTATGTAGGGATACCTTAACGTGGTGATTTTGTGTATCGCAATGATCAGCAAAACTGTACTAGGTTGGTTTGCGGTTTAGTTTTTAGTAGAGAAAAGGATGAAATGTGGTAGGTACTTAGGAGTAAAAGTTTTGAAAACAACTCCATTTTATGGCTTTTTTTATGTAGGGATACCTTAACGTGGTGATTTTGTGTATCGCAATGATCAGCAAAACTGTACTAGGTTGGTTTGCGGTTTAGTTTTTAGTAGAGAAAAGGATGAAATGTGGTAGGTACTTAGGAGTAAAAGTTTTGAAAACAACTCCATTTTATGGCTTTTTTATGTAGGGATACCTTAACGTGGTGATTTTGTGTATCGCAATGAGCAGCAAAGCTGTACTAGGTTGGTTTGCGGTTTAGTTTTTAGTAGAGAAAAGGATGAACCGTGGTAGGATATATTGAGTAAAAGTTTTTAAAATCAACTCCATTTTATAACTTTTTTTGATGTTTTGATATCCTCACGTGGTGAAGCGGTTTGTGTAACGCAATAATCAGCAAAGCTGTACTAGGTTGGTTTGCTGTTATTTTTTTCGTATAGAAAAAGGGGGAAAGTTGTTGAAGAAAGTTTCAGTTAAAGTTTTTAAAAGCAATTCCATTTTTTGCCTATTTTGACGTGGTGAAGAAGGGGTCTGTGTATCAACATAATCAGCAAACATGTACTAAGTTGGTTTGCTGTTTAGTTCTTCGTAGAGAAAAGGACAAAAAGTGGTAAGAAATTTTAAATGAACGTTTTAAAACCAACCCCATTTATCACAGACTCGTCAAGAAAAATACAATGAAATATAAAATACATCAAAATCGCATTTCTCAATAGTGTTTTTTACACTACTTGTGTATTATCAAAATATCGTAGAACATATTTTAAAAAACTCATAATTTAGCCACAGGAATATTAAGTTTTAATGAGGTGGCTTTCCATTTAGCTTCACTCTGTAAAAGCATAATTAATTCCATTGTAAATGGAATGCTAAAGTCAGCCATTTGAATCCTGCCCCGTTTCCGCAAATTGATAGTGCATTTATTATTATTATTATTATTATTGTTGTTGTTGTTGTTGTTGTTGTTATTATTATTTTTATCATTGATGTTGTTGTTGTCGTTGTCGTTGGTGTTATTGTTTTTAATATTAATATTGTTTTTATTATTATTATTATTATTGTTTTTGCTATTATTACTATTACCATTGTTATTATTATTATTATTATTATTATCTAAACTACAACCCTCTCTCTCTCTCTCTCTCTCTCTCTCTCTCTCTCTCTCTCTCTCTCTCTCTATGAACGACACTTGAAAGGACTATGTATGGATTTTCATTGTAAATTCCAAAGCACATCTATTTCAATTGTGCAAAGTTATCTGAAATAAATGTAATTTGTTCTGGACAGTTTGTAAACAATTTGATCCACAATAATCCCTTCGTTGATGTTTCAATATAGGATACATTAGTCATTCCCACATTGAATTCGAGCTCTCATTCTGTGACATAAATAAGAGTACACCGCAATCTCTTTTGTCACCATCCTTAATTATACCTGGTTTCTGTAATTAAGATTAAATCGCAAAATAACTCTGATTTAGTAACCTCTGTTAAGGTCTCTAGTTCGTACTAATTGCTGCACATATTCCTCTATGCATTATGTCTCTGTCTTGGGGAAATAATTAGCTTGACTGATAGAGTTATGCATGCATTATCACCACTCTGGTTTAATCGTTTGAAGGGCCCTCATGAATGGCAGAGGCAAGGGACAGTGACATTGCCATATCAAACATGATAATGCCCTAGAGACTGACCATATTAAGTATGATCTGCGGCCAAGCCCCCTCTCCACCCAAGCTAGGACCAAGCCTATTATTATTATTATTATTATTATTATTATTATTATTATTATTATTATTATTATTATTATAACTTGGCTTCTACAAGGCACCAGAAGAGTTGGAAGACCCAGGCCTATATGGCTGAGGACTATGAAAGTAGGAAGTAATGAATGAAGAAGTATTGATTTAAAAGCTCAAGATAGAGACGACTGGCGAAATCTAACCGAGGCTTTTTGCGTTGATGATGATGATGATTATTATTATTACTCTCTCTCTCTCTCTCTCTCTCTCTCTCTCTCTCTCTCTCTCTCTCTCTCTCTCTCTCTCTCTCTAAAAACTTGGGTTCCAAACATAGGTTGCAAGACACTTTTCTACTTATTTCAGGAGAGAATTCTCTGTAGGGAAAGGTTCGTGCTATCTCCTTTAACAATACAAAAGAAGAAAAAGTAGAGGGTCACTCAGTAGAGCGCAGACCTCTACCACGGCAGCTTATTTCTCGACCTTTTGTTTAACCTTGAACTTTGACCTGAACATGTATTAATTGGCCTGGATTTTCATACTCTCAAATATGAAACAAGTTTTAAGTCTCTGTGACAACAATGTCCAAACTTATGGCTGATTACGTGAATTCGACATTTTGCTTGACTGTGACCTTGACATTTGACCTTGATCTTCCAAAATTTAATAATTCCCAGCTTTTTACATAACAGTTAATCCCTTCAAGTTTCATAACTCTACCATTTAAATTGTGGTCAGGAGCCTGTTCGCAAACAAACATACATACAAAAACAAGGGGACAAGGGGTAAAACATAACCTCTTTCCAACTTCGTTGGCGGAAATAAAAAAAAAGATGTTGCTCAGTTTTAAAGGATAGGACATATCCTAAGGTCATGTCTGGATGACGGCTTTGTGATCGTTGGATGTTTCTGAGTAATTGCAGAGATGGCAGCATCTCTCTCTCCATCTTATACATAATCGATGATTCGGGCAAAATTGGATCTTCTCTTGTCTGCCTTCTGATCTAAATATTGCTCATAACTTTTTCCTTCACTCTGAAAAGTTTTTTCTGATTTTAAATTATGTTGGTTTGGCTGTATTTTCTGTTTTTCGCTTTCAAGAGTATTTTGTCTGATCTAAAAATTGCTCACAGTTTTTTCCTTTATTCTGAATTTTTTTTTCTGATTTTAAATGATATTTGGTTTTGCTGTATTTTCTGTTTTTCTCTTTCAAGATTATTGAATTGTTTTGTCTTTATATTTTTTTGAATTGACTTTTTCTCTTTTCTGGCGAAATCTAGCTGAGGCCCTTTGCGTCAATAGGCGTAGGAGGAGATGATGATGATATTTTTTAATAGACCAGAGATATTTGTACCTCAAGTAATCCAGCATGAAGAGTCTTAATTTACTACTTTCTTCTTTCACTAGGGTCATTAAAGCCTGTTGAAAAGGTCCCCGGCTGTCATTCTGCTGGACTTGGGTTGGATACCCGCTCAAGATCGATAGTTTCTTGTAGTGTCTGCAACCTCACCATCCTTATGATTTAAGAAGAGGCGTAGTTTGGGGGGAGCCATATAGTTCTACCTGCTGAGTCATCAGCAGCCATTGCCTGGCCCTCCCTGGTGCAAGTTTGGGTGGAAAGGGAATTGGTCGCGGATAATATGTATATATGGTTAGTCTTAGGGCATTGTACTGTTGAGCATTGTCACTGTCCCTTGTCTCTGCTATTCATGAGCAATCTTTAATCTTTCAAACCTGTAATTCACTTAACCATTACAAGTCTATCTCAGTTCTTTGTAATTTGATATCCAGGGTTTAAAGGTGGTGTAGCTCTTGGCTCGCATTATCAAGGTCTAAAGCTTTATCCAATTCATCCCCCACGAGTCCTTTGGTACCGGGGTCAGCTGGGAATCTGACTGGCCAGATACATGCTGGGTATCTTAATGTGTAATTCATGGGCTTATGTATGTAACTATATAACACATTTCCCGAACAACATTCAGCATAACTTTTAACGACAATATTTATACAAAAGTACATTTTTCTTATTTCGTTTTATATTTATTATTTTACATTACATTTACTTAGTAAATTCTTCTAATTACATTTTCCATAAGAACACTGAAACTGTAGAAATGTATTTAATTATTTCGTATTTTATATTTCTTGTGTATGTATTTTATAATTAAATCCTCTTGCTTTAATTTACTTGATATATATTCCTACAAGAAACAGATTAGTTTGTATTCCATAATGATTGCCATATATATATATATATATATATATATATATATATATATATATATATATATATATATATATATAAGCTATTTTGAATTATATCTTCCTTGCAAACCAATGTCAACCAAATATCGTCTTTTTCTAATTACCTCCGCTAACGAAGTTGGAAGGTTATGTTTTACCCCCTGTTTGTGTGTGTGTGTGTGTGTTTGTGAACAG
The DNA here is from genome assembly GCF_036898095.1 of Palaemon carinicauda. Lineage (NCBI taxonomy): Eukaryota > Metazoa > Arthropoda > Malacostraca > Decapoda > Palaemonidae > Palaemon > Palaemon carinicauda. Next base: position 71,142,097 of record NC_090727.1, on the reverse strand, counting down.
CTTCCTGGCCACAGTTTTAATCGCAGAGTAATGAAACTTGCAAGGATTAACTGTTATTTAAAAAGCTAGAAATGATTAATTTTTGGAAGGTCAAGGTCACGGTCAAGCAAAATATCTAGTTCACGTCACGTAATCAGCCCAGACTGGGGTTCGAGTCCCGCTCAAACTTGTTAGTTCCTATGGTCGCTTCAACCTCACTA
>NC_090727.1:71131897-71134397 GCF_036898095.1 Palaemon carinicauda | reverse complement strand
CTGCCGGAGCCGGAACCCTTTCTCGGCTCCGTAAACTTTTCTGGGCTTCATCTGCCGCAGCCAAAACCCTTTCTCGGCTTTGTAAACCTTTCATGGCTCCATAAACCTCTCTCGGCTTCATCTGCCGGAGCCAGAACCCTTTCTAGGCTCCGTAAACCTTTCTGGGCTTCATCTGCCGCAGCCAAAACCCTTTCTCGGCTTTGTAAACCTTTCATGGCTCCATAAACCTCTCTCGGCTTCATCTGCCGGAGCCGGAACCCTTTCTCGGCTCCGTAAACCTTTCTGGGCTTCATCTGCCGCAGCCAAACCCCTTTCTCGGCTTTGTAAACCTTTCATGGCTCCATAAACCTCTCTCGGCTTCATCTGCCGGAGCCGGAACCCTTTCTCGGCTCCGTAAACCTTTCTGGGCTTCATCTGCCGCAGCCAAAACCCTTTCTCGGCTTTGTAAACCTTTCATGGCTCCATAAACCTCTCTCGGCTTCATCTGCCGGATCCGGAACCCTTTCTCGGCTCCGTAAACCTTTCTGGGCTTCATCTGCCGCAGCCAAACCCCTTTCTCGGCTTTGTAAACCTTTCATGGCTCCATAAACCTCTCTCGGCTTCATCTGCCGGAGCCGGAACCCTTTCTCGGCTCCGTAAACCTTTCTGGGCTTCATCTGCCGCAGCCAAAACCCTTTCTCGGCTTTGTAAACCTTTCATGGCTCCATAAACCTCTCTCGGCTTCATCTGCCGGAGCCGGAACCCTTTCTCGGCTCCGTAAACCTTTCTGGGCTTCATCTGCCGCAGCCAAAACCCTTTCTCGGCTTTGTAAACCTTTCATGGCTCCATAAACCTCTCTCGGCTTCATCTGCCGGAGCCGGAACCCTTTCTCGGCTCCGTAAACCTTTCTGGGCTTCATCTGCCGCAGCCAAAACCCTTTCTCGGCTTTGTAAACCTTTCATGGCTCCATAAACCTCTCTCGGCTTCATCTGCCGGAGCCGGAACCCTTTCTCGGCTCCGTAAACCTTTCTGGGCTTCATCTGCCGCAGCCAAACCCCTTTCTCGGCTTTGTAAACCTTTCATGGCTCCATAAACCTCTCTCGGCTTCATCTGCCGGAGCCGGAACCCTTTCTCGGCTCCGTAAACCTTTCTGGGCTTCATCTGCCGCAGCCAAAACCCTTTCTCGGCTTTGTAAACCTTTCATGGCTCCATAAACCTCTCTCGGCTTCATCTGCCGGAGCCGGAACCCTTTCTCGGCTCCGTAAACCTTTCTGGGCTTCATCTGCCGCAGCCAAACCCCTTTCTCGGCTTTGTAAACCTTTCATGGCTCCATAAACCTCTCTCGGCTTCATCTGCCGGAGCCGGAACCCTTTCTCGGCTCCGTAAACCTTTCTGGGCTTCATCTGCCGCAGCCAAAACCCTTTCTCGGCTTTGTAAACCTTTCATGGCTCCATAAACCTCTCTCGGCTTCATCTGCTGGAGCCGGAACCCTTTCTCGGCTCCGTAAACCTTTCTGGGCTTCATCTGCCGCAGCCAAACCCCTTTCTCGGCTTTGTAAACCTTTCATGGCTCCATAAACCTCTCTCGGCTTCATCTGCCGGAGCCGGAACCCTTTCTCGGCTCCGTAAACCTTTCTCGGCTTCATCTGCATTTGTCGCTGTCTCCTGATGCGAAAAAAGGTCTTGTAGTGACGTCAGAACGTGGCTGATTTGCTCATAGAAATGAAAACATAAATGGATTTTTTTTACATTCTGTTGTTGAAAACATATTCCTTTTCATGTCTCAGTGAAGAAGAAATCGGCATTAGACAGATGGAATGATTTTAACAATAGAAAAATGTGTGTTATTTCTGCGCTTATGGACAGAGAGAAAAGAATTATTTTTTATTATTTTTCTTATCTTTTTTTGGAAAGAACTGGTGATACACAAAGATAGTTGTTTGTTATATTTTTTCTGTTTCCTGGTAAAAAAAATCTCTTTTTGTTTCAGATATTTTTAGGCTTCTATTTTTTGTCCTGATTTTTCGAGTTATGTATTTTTTTTTGGAAATTTTTTCCCTCTTATTAATTTCATATCTTAACTTTTTTTTTATTGTGTTGAAGATTTTTCTAAAAATTCATTTTTAATAAAGAAATTATTCTTTATTTAAAGGAAATCGTACAAGTCTTCATGTTTGATTTATAATGATCATACATTCTACATTTACAAATATTAATAATCATATATATATATATATATATATATATATATATATATATACATATGATTTTTCATTATTTTTTACTGTAAAGAAAGATATATTGTCCCTGACATATTTCCTCTCTGCTAGCTTTTTTTTCTCAATGATTTGATTTGTTTGCCACTTTTATAGAAATGATGTTAAACCTTTTTACATATATACCTCAGCAGACTTTTGTTTTACGATAAAAATGAAAATAAAAATAACTAGGATTAGGATTGATATATATATATATATATATATATATATATATATATATATATTTATATACTGTATATATAT
>NC_090727.1:71114397-71119397 GCF_036898095.1 Palaemon carinicauda | reverse complement strand
ATATTTTATATCAATTGTTCGTTGCTTCTCTTGTTGTTCATGTCTTTACTTCCTTTCCCCACTGGACTATTTTTTCCCTATTGGAACCTTTGGGCTTATAGCATTCTGCTTCTCCAACTAGGGATTTAGCTTAGCTAGGAATAATTTGCATTTTATTCGTATAATTACCAATACCTTTACATGTACCTTTTAATGCTATTGTTTTATTAATCCCTTTAAATCTTTTTATATATCTCTGAAGTACAGTTGGACGCAGGAGTCCCTGGCACACCTCGCTGCAAACAAATGCACCCTGTCACACCCTTACTTCGCGGAGAGTAACCAAACAGGTAGTGTAGGAAAAAGGGGTAGGCAGGGCTAAACACAGGAACTCACTGCGCAGTAAGAATGTGGCTTGGTGCAATTCAGAGTGAGTTGAACCAGGAATTACTGCGTCCAACTGTACATTACTGGTACACCAGTTGTATATTACTTCGTTGTTACTGTTTTTAGAATGATTTATTGTTAATTTATTCTCATCATTTATTTATTTCCTTATTTCCTTTCCTCACTGGGCTATTTTTCCCTATTGGAGCCCTTGGGTTTATAGCATCTTGCTTTTACAACTAGGGTTGTAGCTTGGCTAGTAATAATAATAATAATAATAATAATAATATTCCTTTTTGCGTTCATTCTTTCTTTGACTATTAATGATTATGATTGTTGTGGCCTGATTGGTAACGTCTCTGCCTACTGATCGCCAGTCGGGGGTTCGAGTCCCGCTGAGATTCCTTAGTTCCTTTAGTGTCCTCAACCTTACCATCCTTGTAAGCTAGGATGGGGGTTTGAGGAAGCTTATAGATCTATCTGCTGAGTCATCAGCAGCCATTGCCTGACCCTCCCTGGTCCTAGCTTGGGTGGAGAGGCGGCTTGGGCGCTGATTTTTTATATGGTCAGCCTCTATGGCGTTGTCCTGCTTGCTAGGACAATGTCACTGTACCTTACATCTGCCATTCATGAGTGACCTTTAAACCTTTAAACCAGTTTTATATTACGTGGTAAGGGTAGAAGAGACTCTTTAGCTATGGTAAGCAGATCATCTAGGAGAAGGACACTCCAAAATCAAACCTTTGTTCTCTAATCTTGGGTAGTGCTATAGCTTCTGTACCATGATCTTTCACTGTCTTTGCTTGAGGTTACACTCGCCCTCTTGTTTTGTTGAAGATTTTATAGTTTATATAGGAAATATTTATTTAATGTTATTACTGTTCTTAAAATTTTTAATTTTCCTTGTTTCCTTTTCTCACTGGACTATATTCCCTGTTGGACCCCCTGGGCTTTTAGCATCTTGCTTTTCCAACTAGGGTTGTAGCTTAGAAAATAATAATAATAATAATAATAATAATAATAATAATAATAATAATAATAATAATAATAAACCTTTTTACACCCATTCTCTCCCTGACCATTGAATTCGTATCTCTTTGACGGTGTAACTCACCGCTTGCATACCTCCCAAAGGAGGTGTAGGATGTCACAAGGTTTAATTGCAAATAACTGGCTTTGAATGTACCACTTCCGCGGTATCTCTCCCCTGGTGGTGTTGATGGCAGAGTTTGTTTTTAATCTATTTCACTGTCTGTTGGTGCTTCTTTTTTTCGGGTTTCGATCGTATAAAGTTTGCGTTTGGGCAAGCTAAAGGTTGCTTTTGGATAATCTAGTTTGCTTTTGGGCAGTCTAAAGTTTGCTTTTGGCCAGTCTAAAGTTTGCCTATGGGCAGTCTAAGGTTTGCTTTAGGGCAATCTAAAGTTTGCTTATGGCCTATCTAAAGTTTGCTTTTAGGTAATCTAAAGTTTGCTATTGTGCAATCTAAAGTTTGCTTTTAGGTAATCTAAAGTTTGCTTAAGGGCAATCTAAAGTTTGCATTTGACCAATGTAAAGGTTGATTTTAGGCAAGCTAAAGTTTGTTTTTTGGTCAATCTAAAGTTTGTCTTTTGGGCAATCTAATGCTTGCTTTTGGGCAATCTAAAGTTTGCTTTTAGGTAATCTAAAGTTTAGTTTTGGGCAATCTAAAAATTGCTTTTTGGGCAATCTAAAGATTGCTTTTGGGTAATCTTAAAATTGCTTTTTGGGCAATCTAAAGTTTGCTTTTGGGCAATTTAAAGTTTGCTTAAGGGCAATCTAAAGTTTGCTTTTGGGCAATCTAAAGTTTGCTTAAGGGCAATCTAAAGTTTAGTTTTGGGCAATCTAAAAATTGCTTTTTGGGCAATCTAAAGATTGCTTTTGGGTAATCTTAAAATTGCTTTTTGGGCAATCTAAAGTTTGCTTTTGGGCAATCTAAAGTTTGCTTAAGGGCAATCTAAAGTTTAGTTTTGGGCAATCTATAAATTGCTTTTTGGGCAATCTAAAGATTGCTTTTGGGTAATCTTAAAATTGCTTTTTGGGCAATCTAAAGTTTGCTTTTGGGCAATCTAAAGTTTGCTTAAGGGCAATCTAAAGTTTGCTTTTGGGCAATCTAAAGTTTGCTTAAGGGCAATCTAAAGTTTAGTTTTGGGCAATCTAAAAATTGCTTTTTGGGCAATCTAAAGATTGCTTTTGGGTAATCTTAAAATTGCTTTTTGGGCAATCTAAAGTTTGCTTTTGGGCAATCTAAAGTTTGCTTAAGGGCAATCTAAAGTTTAGTTTTGGGCAATCTAAAAATTGCTTTTTGGGCAATCTAAAGATTGCTTTTGGGTAATCTTAAAATTGCTTTTTGGGGAATCTAAAGTTTGCTTTTGGGCAATCTAAAGTTTGCTTAAGGGCAATCTAAAGTTTATTTTTGGGCAATCTAAAAAATGCTTTTTGGGCAATCTAATGATTGCTTTTGGGTAATCTTAAAATTGCTTTTTGGGCAATCTAAAGTTTGCTTTTGGGCAATCTAAAGTTTGCTTAAGGGCAATCTAAAGTTTAGTTTTGGGCAATCTAAAAATTGCTTTTTGGGCAATCTAAAGATTGCTTTTGGGTAATCTTAAAATTGCTTTTTGGGCAATCTAAAGTTTGCTTTTGGGCAATCTAAAGTTTGCTTAAGGGCAATCTAAAGTTTAGTTTTGGGCAATCTAAAAATTGCTTTTTGGGCAATCTAAAGTATACTTTTATGACAATCTAAAGTTTACTTTTGGGCAAGGAGATTTTTGGATAGATTCGTTACGAAAGATTGTAGGCTGTTTGAGTTTTATTGAAAAAAAATGAAACTTTTATCCTGAGGGTATTTATAAAAACAATGTTTATAAAACCTGTTATTTTATTAAATACTTCATCAAAAACATAAGTTTTTCCTCAAAGCTAATTTATGTATAGAGAAGACTTTAGATAAGTATTGAACGTATCTTTTATATTATCAATTTATATCATTTATGGTTTTAATAATTTTACATAATGAGGCTGAAACTTTTAAAATAGCCAAGGCATGAAAAGTTATTTTTGCTAACATTTTTTAGGATCCTTCAAAACATTTTAAATAACAAAACGTTTTTACCATCATTATTATAACAAAAGTATCCTATTTTTTTTTTTTTACAAAAGGTTCGGTTAAAACATTTAAAATAGGTAACGCATGAAAAGTTTCTTTTTTCTTTTTTGGCCAATGTTTTTTAGATTACTTTAAAACGTTTTAAATAAGAAAACGTTTTTACCATCATTATTATAATAAAAATAACCCATTTCTTTACTAGGGGGGGGGGGGGCTGGGCGCCAATGTTTTTTAGATTACTTCAAAACGTTTTGACCATCATTATTATAATAGAAATATCCTATTTCTTTACAAAAGGTTCGATTGAAACTTCTGAAATAATTTTTTTTTTGCCAATAGTTACTTATGTTAGGATCTGGTCGAAATATCATGTTTAATATCCTCTGTATCCTCGAAAACGTATTAAATAACAAAACATTTTGACCATCATTCATCATCCTCATCATCATCATCTCCTCCTCCTACGCCTATTTACGCAAAGGGCCTCGGTTAGATTTCGCCAGTCGTCTCTATCCGGAGCTTTTAATTCAATACTTCTCCACTCATCATCTTCTACTTTGCGCTTCATAGGCCTCAGCCATGTAGGCGTGGGTCTTCCAACTATTCTAGTGCCTTGTGGAACCCAGTTAAAAGTTTTGGCCATCATTATCATAACAGAAATATCCCATTTCTTTACGATTGAAACTTTTTTTTTTTTGGCGGGGTGGGGGGTGAGGTTGGGGGTGGGGGGTGACAGTTGCTCATATTAGGATCTTGTCGAAACGTTATGTTTAATATCCTTTATATCCTCGAAAACGTATTAAATGACAAAAAAAAAAAAAAAAAAAACGTTTTGTCCATCATATAACAGAAATATCCCATTTCTTTACAATTGAAACTTTTTTTTTTTTTTTGGGGGGGGGACAGTTGCTCATATTAGGACCTCGTAGAAACGTTATGTTTAATATCCCATATATCATCGAAAACGTATTAAATGACAAAAAAAAAAAAAAAAAAAAAAAAAAAACGTTTTGTCCATCATATAACAGAAATATCCCATTTCTTTAAAACAGGTTCGGGACCATTTATCTAAAATCCTTTCATTACTAATAACTAAAGTGCAATTTATTTTATTTAATTAATAGGGAATAAAGTTCTATTAGGACAGCCCATCTAATTATTAGAACATGTTGTGCTAATAGCCCTATATTTTGTTTAATTGCCTAATTGATTCGAACAGAATTTTAGCCCGAGTTATTTATGCACCAGAAACAATATTCTCTCTCTTCCATAGAAGTATTGAGTCATTTTTTGGAGCTAATTTTAGTTGGAAAAGGTTGTAATGGATTTTATACTTGTTCCTTTTAATAGCAGAAGAGTTAGAGGGTGAAATACTTTGTTTATCCTTTTTATTATTGATTCATCCTGATCGCGATATATGTGTGTATGTAATTTATATATATATATATATATATATATATATATATATATATATATATATATATATATATATAAATTAGTATACATACAGGTA
>NC_090727.1:71096897-71101897 GCF_036898095.1 Palaemon carinicauda | reverse complement strand
CCAAATGGATTGTGCGTAAGAGGGCAGTCAAGTTGCAAGGATGCTGATTGTATGTAGTCTTAAGTATGATACACTTACTGGATTGGGTTTCTCCAGATGTCATCTGGGTCCGTTGAATACAACGTCAGAGTAATTTAAACAACAACCACAAAAACAACAACAACAACAACAACAAAAACAACAACAACAAATAGATAAACATTGATGCTCTTGGAAAACTGTGATAAGAATGTGAATAGGAATAAAAGTTGATATATACGACAAATTCTAGAATGTAATCCTGATCATGAAAAATATAAACTGTTCTCTCTCTCTCTCTCTCTCTCTCTCTCTCTCTCTCTCTCTCTCTCTCTCTCTCTCTCTGGCTACGGTAAAGTATCAGGTTTATTAATCTCCCCTATATAATAAAGAGTAAGTGTATGGTTTATATATATATATATATATATATATATATATATATATATATACATACACGTATATAAAATTTATATATATATACATATATGTATATGAGCGTGTATATATATATATATATATATATATATATATATATATAATAACTATATATAAATACATTTATATACATATTTATATATATATATATTTATATATATATATATATATATATATATATATATATTTATATATATATATATATATATATATATATATATTTATATATATATATATATATATATATATATATATATATATATGTTAGGTTGTTTGACTGAAACAACCTAGTTTCAATTTTTTTTGTAACTGCCCTTTTCTTTATTAAGGTGGGGGTCTTTGTTTACTTTGGTCATGTTGTGAGTGACATGCTTTAGTCAGGTTTGGGAAGCCAGAGGGACCGTTTCTCGGGATGCAGTCGAGAAAGAGCAGCAGACCCAGCTTTGGAGTGTCTCCTAGTTGGTGGTGACTTGTCCTCAACCTGGTCCTCGAGGTCGAGATGGTTTGGAAGCGTTGTTCTTCGGTGGCAGCAAAGTGGCTGTTGTATCGACACTGTCGTGGTAGTTCCCGCAGTGTTCGATGGACGTCCTCGAGGATCAGGGATTGTTTGTGGATGTTGGAAGAGCCAGTGCATGGGCTAGTATTTGTTACTTGTATAATAATGAGAAGTTTCTATTATTAATTTTTCATGGCTGCTGCTTACTGTGTTTTTTGTTGTTGATTAATTTTGATAATTGTTTATCATGTACTTTAACTTAAAGTAAACTATATTTGGTGATTTTAAAGTTTAGCTGATTTGGTGGTAACGATCTTTTGTCTCTGTGCTTCCCAATACCTGTACTCATTGTAATTATTGTATATACTTGTTATTATTTGTATATTTTTTGTAAAATAAACTAGGTTAAGGTACTTGAGTATTTTCTGTTTTACCCACCCCTTTGGTTGTTGCAGTCCATCGGTTCATTCCAGTCCCAATTCTTTTAGTGTTTTTTAAAGAACCTGTTGAACCATTAAGGCGGTTCATAACATATATATATATATATATATATATATATATATATATATATATATATATACACGCCATTCACACAGCTCTCCCAGTCCCTCAGGTAGGTCGAAGAGGGAGTACTCATACCCTGGTGAGAGGAGGTTGTTTATGCGTATATGTGCACATCTAAATATTCAGCCTTCATTTTTGACGGGTACCGTACAATATCATAACATAAATACCCTCAACTTAATGTTCATTATTTTAATTATTCCTATTTGTATTCTCACGTCAGTCAATACTGTACTATAATAGAGATTATATTAGCCCCGCGTGCTGCATAATTGATGACGAATTTCGTCATCTCTCTTAACGTTATTATCATAAGCGTTTGATCATTACGGGGGTTATCCAGCCAACGCCCCAATGCGTAATTATCACCCGAAGGATGTGGTAGTGGACCCTTTCTAACAGGGGTGCATCCGGGGTTTGGAGGATATCGTAATCAGATCTCGATTGATGATGATGATGATTTGATTTACATAATGTATATATATATATATATATATATATATATATATATATATATATATATATATATATATATATATATATATATATATATATATATATATATATATATATATATATAATCTATATATATATATCTATATATATATATCTATATATATATATATCTATATATCATCATCATGATCATCATCTCCTCCTACGCCTATTGACGCAAAGGACCTCGGTTAGATATCTCCAGTCGTCTCTATTTTGAGCTTTTAATTCAATACTTCTCCATTCATCATCTCCTACTTCGCACTTCATAGTCCTGAGCCTTGTAAGCCTGGGTCTTCCAGCTCTTCAAATATATAAAAATATACATATGTGTGTATATATATACATACACGTATATATATATTTATATATATATATATATATATATATATATGTAATTATGTATATATATACATATGTATATACACACACACACACATATATATATATATATATATATACATACACGTATATATATTTATATATATATATGTAATTATGCGTGTATATATATATATATATATATATATATATATATGTGTGTGTGTGTGTCTGTGTCTGTGTATATATACATATATTTTTTTCCTTTGTTTCTGTATAAATATCCTTTTTTACCTCAAAAAAAATATATCCCGAAGCATATGAGTTTTCCTCGGTACATTCTTTTTCCCGATAAAAATATTTTTCTTTCATTTCACAATCCCCGGAATTTTCCGGAGGTTTTCGTTTTGCATAAATTAAGTTTTCTTTACAAACGCAATAAATTAACATACTTTTTCCATTTTTTCACTTTGATATAATACTTCTCTTTTTTAAGGATTAAGATTTTGGAGGTCTAATAAAAAGAGAGTTTTTGTGTAAACCTTATTTTTTGGTTTTTGAGTAGGTGAGAAGGAGAATGCAGGACTGTGAAATATCAGTTAGTTGATTTAAAATGGAAATATGAGGTTGAACTTCTAACCTGGATGAATGATTGAGTGAAATGGATAATTATCTTATTGTTTATAAGGTTTTTAATTATTTTATTTTTTATTATTTTTTAGGATATATATCCATGTATATAAGGTTTACACATGAACATACGTATATATATATATATATATATATATATATATATACATATATATATATATATATGTATATGTATATGTATATATATATATATATATATATATATATATATATATATGTATATATATATATATATATATATATATATATATATATATATATATATAGATATATATATTCTCTCTCTCTCTCTCTCTCCCTCTCTCTCTCTCTCTCTCTCTCTCTCTCTCTCTCTCTCTCTCTTGAAAGTGAAAATATATATGTTTAAGAATAATGTTCCCATGCTACTCAAAGCTCTCTCTCTCTCTCTCTCTCTCTCTCTCTCTCTCTCTCTCTCTCTCTCTCTCTGTCCTATTGTGAGAAATATGTTGCAGAATGAGACCCTATTGTCGAATTTCGAGTGAAATATCCCTCTCCGATGTGCAGTATCATCTCTTACGATCAACGGGGTACGAATATTATCGTTAGGCGTCTTAGGTTCAGCTTGAGAAGAAAGCTTTTTCAAATAAACATTATTTTATATACCATTGTATTTTTTTTATTTCAAATGATCTTACGAATTTTTATTTATTGTATATGCCATTGCGATTTTTGCTTATTTATGATCATGTACGTATATTTTTTTTCATAATTTTTAAGTATTATATTTTTTTTACATCATTATGGCTATGTTTTCGCACATCCTTTTTTGATACATCATTATAGCTATTTTTTTTCAGCACATTATAGATTTTATTTTGCATCATCAATATGGGTAATTTTTCCTCATCCTTCTTTTTCTTATTAATAAAAGTAACTATTTTTTTTTCCAAACATGGTATTTTTGTACATCAATATGGCTATTCTTTCATCATATGTTTGTGTACACCAATATGGTTATTATTTCAAGATATACTTTTTTTGTACACCAATATGGCTAATTTTCCCTCATCCTAATTTTTTTTTTTTTTTTTATCAAAATCACTATTTTTCCCACACACTTTTGGTACATCAATATAGCTAGTTTTTCCTCATATACTTTTTGGACCATCAATAGGGGTACTGTATTTTCCTCCACACATACTTTTTGTACATAAATATGACCAATTTTTCCACATCCTTTATTTTGGTGAATCAAAATAGTTATTTTTTCCACACACACCTTTTGTACACCAATAAGGCAATATTTTCCTCATATACTTTTTTTACATCAGTATATATTTTTTTCCGCACAGTTGACGACTTTTTTTCCACATTCAGTTTCCGTTGTGAGATATTTTAATAGACATTTTTCACATTTTTATGCTAACGGCGTAATATATGTAGGTTTTATAATGTTTCATCATCATCGCCTCCTACGCCTATTGACACAAAGGGCATCGGTTAGATTTCGCCCGTAGTCTCTATCTCGAGCTTTTAAATCAATACTTCTCCATTCATCATCTCCTATTTCACGCTTCATAGTCCTCAGCCATATAGGCCTGGGTCTTCCAACTCTTCCAGTGCCTTGTGGAGCCCAGTTTAATGTTTGGTGAACTAATCTCTCTTGGGGAGTGCGAAGAGCATGCCCAAACCATCTCCATCTACCCTACACCATGATCTCATCCACATATGGCACTCGAGTAATCTCTCTTATGATTTCATTTCATTATAGTTTATGTTTGAATAATATCTTCTTTTCTGTATATTGCCGTAATTTAAAACATTTATTTAAATTTATATAATAAATAGTTTACGTTAATATAGCAACATTTAACATTGTCATGTTTATACAGCCGAACTAATTTATCCTAATTGTCTGAATTGTTCCCAGTGCAACTGCTCTCTCTCTCTCTCTCTCTCTCTCTCTCTCTCTCTCTCTCTCTCTCTCTCTCTCTCTCTCTCGAACTAATTTATCCTAATTGTCTGAATTGTTCCCAGTGCAACTGCTCTCTCTCTCTCT
>NC_090727.1:71076897-71094397 GCF_036898095.1 Palaemon carinicauda | reverse complement strand
GCCCCTGTTTGTGTGTTTGTTTGTGTGTGTGTGTTTGTTTGTTTGTTTGTGAACAGCTTCCTGGCCACAATTTTAATCGTAAAGTAATGAAACTTGATTAACTGTTTGTAAAAATATGGAATGGTTAAATTTTGGAAGGTTAAGGTCAAGATCAAGGTCAAGGTCAAGCAAAATGTTCAATTCACGCAATGAGCCATAAGTTTGGATATCGTTGTCACAGAGACTTCAAACTTGGTTCATATTCGAGTGTATGAAAATCCACACCAATTAATACATGTTTTGGTCAAAGGTCAAGGTCGAGAAGTAAGTTGCCTCGGCGGAGGTTTGAGCTCTACTGAGTGCCTCTTTAGTTAATGCTGTGTTTTTTTATTATTTCGCTAATTGATCTTATTTTGATAATGATAATGTTTTTGTTGTTGTTTTCAAGATATTTCAGCTCTATTGGTTTAATGCCCACAGGGTCCAAACACACACACATACATACATATACACATACATACATACACACATACATACATCCACACACACACGCGCGTGCGTGCATACACACACAAATACACACAAACATGGACGAAAATATAACCTCCTTCCAACTTCGTTGGCGGAGGTAATAACTGTAATCTCGTAATTTAACAGCTATGTAGGCCTGGATATTCCAACAATAATAATCATAATAACCAATCTCTCTTGGGGACTACGAAGAAATAACTGTAATCTCGTTGATTAAGGTCATGCATATTTTGTAAGTTATATGCTTTCGTCTATAAGGTTCCTATCTCCGCATTTTAGTTTCTGTTTATAGACTGGAATCAGCCTCGCTGAAAGTGATTTCGTACTCGTTGAGCTGATGGGAACTTTGGGAAGTATTCAAGCCTTTCAATCCAGCATCAGTCAACGTCTGAAGGTTTTTTTTTTTTTTTTTATTTATTTATTTATTTTTTTTTTTCCCAGATACCCGTGAGTGGCAATAGCCTGACTTTTCCCGGCTTTTCTCTCTCTTTTTTTAAAGGTTTCTTTGACTTAACATAAAAGCTATACCTTCCGGTTGGCCCCTGATGCTATGTTTTCCAGGTCGATAGTTTAGAATTACTCTTCTAAATATTCCAGTCGTGAATTTTTTCTTTTATATTTTTAGTTTCTTCTATTACTCGAGCGCTCTTTGGGTGAGCGATAGTTTCTCGTCATTTCCAATTTCTTTTCATCTCTGTCATTTCAATTTTTTTCTTTGGGTAGTTTCCCGTCATTTCAAGTTTCTTTTCATCTCTTTCATTTCGAGTTATGACATCCAAAAATTCTTTTTTGCCTCGATATTCACTATTCATTATTAAAGAGTTTGGCTTGTCAAGGTCCTTTATCTGAGCTTTTGGGAGACCTGCGTGTGTTACTTTACCTTTTATTTCTTTTTCTAATAGCTTTTCCAAGGTATCTGTGATTTTGTAACTAGATAATTTATGGAATCATATTACACTCGTAATATCACTGAGAAATTTATATTATTGTGGTTACTCACTTCGTATTTCTGGTTTAGCTTTCAATTTGAGTATGGAAGCAAGTGAAATACGTATAAATCATAAGACTTAATTATATTTATCATTAGGAAACTTAAAACAGGAATATTCAAGGTCATGCATATTTCATAGTCCTCAGCCATGCAGGCCTGTGTCTTCGAAATCTGCTATTGCCTTGTGGAGCCCTGTTAAACGATCGATTGGTGAACCAATCTCTCTTGGGGAGTACGAAGAGATAACTATAAACTCTTAGATTAAGATCATGCATATTTCATAGTCCTCATCCATGTAGGCCTGAGTCTTCCAAATCAGCAGCCTTGTGGAGCCCAGTTAAACGATCGATTGGTGAACCAATCTCTCTTGGGGAGTACGAAGAGATAACTGTAATCTCATAGATTAAGGTCATGCATATTTTGTAAGTCACGCTTTTGTATATAAAGTTCTTATGTCTGCATTTTAGATTTTGTTTATCGACTGGAATCAGCCTCGCTGAAAGAGATTCCGTATTTGTTGAGCTGATGGGAACTTTGGGAAGTATTCAAGTCTTTCAATTCAGCATCAGTCAACTTCTGATGGCTTTTTTTTTCCGTCAGTGGCAATAGCCCGACTTTTCCCGGCTTCTCTCTCTCTTCTATTACTCGAGCGCTCTTTGGGTGAGCGATAGTTTCCCGTCATTTCCAATTTCTTTTCATCTCTTTCATTTCGAGTTTTGACATCCGAAAACTCTTTTTGCCTCGATACTAACTATACATTATTAAAGAGTTTGGCTTGTCAGGGTCGTTTATCTGAGCTTTTGAGAGAGAACTGCGTGTGTTACTTTACCTTTTATTTCTCTAGTATATTTTCCAAAGTATTTATGGTTTTGTAACAGGATGATAATTTGTGGAATCATATTATACCCGTAATTTCACTGTTAAATTTATATTATTGTGATTATCCACTTCTAAACTGTGATTTTCTTCGTATTTTTGTTTTAGCTTTCATTTTGAGTATGGAAGCAAATGAAATATGTAAACAACATAAAAACTAATTAAATTTATCAGTAGGACACTTAAAACGAGACCTTATTCTTCATGTATTATTAAATATCCAAAACATACAATCTTCATCCTGACTTCCACAATGATGAAATCCCTAGTTGGTAACGTTGGACCCAGGCTGGTAATGCACATACATACACACACACACACATACACACACACACACATATATATATATATATATATATATATATATATATATATATATGTACAGTATATATATATATATATATATATATATATATATATATATATATATATATATATATATATATATGTGTGTGTGTGTGTGTGTGTGTGTATATATAATTTTGCACATTTTGACATGTTTTTCATATATAAGCCATACATTATACTCCTCTTAATATCTGGATTCTCTCTACCTCGGGATCAGAGACACAAGGGGGAATCAACTCATTGATAATAGCGGCTGGTCGGCCGGGGAATCGAACCCGGCCCCTAGAAACTGAAGTTCCATTGTGGATGAGTTGCTAAGTCAATGGAACCTCAGTTTGAAAATTAATTCATTATTATATAATAAACCTTTTTTCTAAGTTTCATTATTGAATGGTAAGTTTATTGTTTTTAAAATTCATCCATAATTATATAATCTCACCTTCTGTCTAAGTTTTATCATTAAATGATAATTTTATTGTTTTGAAACTTCATCCATAATTATATAATCTCAACCTTATGTCTACGTTTTAATTTACAAATGATTGTTTTTAATTAATCCATAATTACATAATCTTCTTTTTAATCGAAAAATGCTCATTAATTTATCATTGAATGATCATTTTATTGTTTTTCTAATTCCTCCATAATTACATAACCTCCTAAAATCCTTGAGACGTAAACTATGTTGTCATGAAAATTCCCGCTCCTTTCATCCTCCTGGGAGTTTTCCTTGTCAGCAGAAATGCAATTGAGCCCCGCCAAGGAGGATCAGAATTAGGTTTCTCTCGGAAATTGGAGGAGGCGAAGAGGAGATGGACAAATATTCGCTCTTGCTACGAGTCCAAATAGGATCACCAAATTATTTGGAACGCTCCCAGGCTGCTACTGTAGGCTTTGCAGATTGAACGGAGGAACTTTTGGCTTTGATTTAAGGATTTGTTTAAAAGGTATATGTATGTATGTATATACATATACATATATATATATATATATATATATATATATATGTGTGTGTGTGTGTATATATATATATATATATATATATATATATATATGTGTGTGTGTGTGTGTGTGTGTGTGTGTGTGTGTGTGTGTCTGTTTGATAATGATAATGTTGCAGCTAAAAATCTGTATCGGTTCCATATTATCTTTTTTCTTTTACATAGATTTTTTTTTTAGATTTAATTAAGTCTTTTTCTTGGTGGTTTCTTTTTACTTTCGATTATTGTAATTCAATTTATTTGACAATTCTTTGTAACTTTTACGGACAATAAGAAAATGAGTGATATTAAAGTTCTGTAATTATTTGTAATAACAAACATCGTTTGTGAACTGTAAGATCAAGTTCATTTAATACACGATTGGTTGTATTGAGGTATTCATGTTGTATTTGTTCTTATTTCATTTTACTTTTTATTTTTCCTGTGTTTTTCTTATCTCTTACAGCTTGAAAGATTTTTAAAGGTCGCTTGTGAATGGCATAAGCTAGGGATGTTGTATTTTCTCCCTAGCTTATTTCGTTTTACTTTTTAACTTTATCTTTTTTTTTTTTTTTTTTTTTTTTTTTTTTTAGCTTGAAAGGTTTTTAAAGGTCGCTCATGAATGGCTTAAGCAAGGGACAGTAACAGTGTCCTATGAGGACAATGCGTATAGAATGACCATATATTATTTGTGCCTAACCTCCACGTCCATGACCAGGGAGGGCCAGACAATGGCCGCTGATGACTCAGCAGATGAAACTATAGACTCCTCCAATGTATTTGTTACTCATTATAGTTTAATGCTTTTGCTACGTGTTAATTAGATACTAATCTTATTTGCTTTTCCTGTTAGCTAGAAAGGTGGGTAAGGCCTGATGAAGAAAGATAAAGATATGAGTTATGTAATCCATTCGATGAAACAGTGAGATATCAGTGCAAATATTCTTGCCTTTCTTTTGAGGACATATTTCATATGTTGCCTTGAGCTTTATTGAATATTTTTTAAGAGTATATTTGGATTGTATGTATATTTTTCACTATTCCAAATTTATTTTTTTTCTTATTCCATATATTTGGACGTGTTGAATATATATATCTTGCCTTTTTAGAATTTTTATATGGTTTTCATTTATCATCATCATCTCCTCGTACGCCTATTGACGCAAAGGGCCTCGGCTACATTTCGCCTGTCGTCTCTATCTTGAGCTTTTGAATCCACACATCGCCATTAATCATCTCCTACTTCTCGCTTCATAGTCCTCAGCCATGTAGGCCTGGGTCCTCCAACTCTCCTAGTGCCTTGTGGAGCCCAGTTGAAAGTTTAGTGAACTAATCTCTCTAATTTTTCTTGTTTGATACCATATATTTGTACTTCTTGGAGACATACTCGTAAGTTTTTCATTTTTAGGGTGTATATTTGGATTTCATCTTTATTTTATACTATTTCAAACATGATTCTTTTTGTGTGAATCCATATATTGGAACGCCTTGAAAATATATTTTTCCTCTTTGGAGTTTACATTTGGATATCATGTATATTTATTTTTACTATTACAAACATGGTTCTTTTTGACTGATCCCATATATTTTATGTTGTTATTATTATTATTATTATTATTATTATTTATTATTATTATTATTATTATTATTATTACAAGCTAAGTTATAACCCTGGTTGGAAAAGCAAGATGCTATAAGCCCAAGGGCTCCAACAGGGAAAAATAGCTAAGTGAGGAAAGGAAACAAGGAAATGAACTACACGAGAATGAATGAATGATCAAAATAAAATATTTTAAGAACAGTAACATTAAATTAGATATTATATATATATATATATATATATATATATATGTATATATATATATATATATATATATATATATATATATATATATATATATATATTTACACACACATATATATATATATATATATATATATATATATATATACATACATACTATAAAAACTTAAAAAAAGAGAAAGAGAAATTAGAGTGTATTTCAAATGCAATTCTTTTTGTCTGATCCCATGAATTAGGAGATTTTAAAAATATATATTTTTCCATTCTTATTTCATCCAACTCTTCTTACCCGTACGTTTGCATGGTATTGAAAAAAAAAGTTGTTGCTTCCATGCCAACGAGAGATGGATATTTGTGAAAATGAAATGCAGCCAGATCTTGAATCCATTCAAAACATCGTGTTTGGAATCTTTCGCATTTTTATACTCGCTCATAACTCCGCCCGGCTTTTCGAGTTGGGTTCATTCGATACATTCTTGAATTGGAGGTGAGAGGCTTTTGTCTGTATCTATCCTTTCATGTTCTTCTTATTCCCTTTTCGTGTCAATATCTCCAATTTTCGTCTTCTGGTTATTGAAAATATCCAATTTTCGTCTGCTTGTTATTCAAAATCTCCAATTTTCGTCTGCTGTTTATTGAAAATATCCAATTTTCGTGTCCTGTTTATTCAAAATCTCCAATTTTCGTCTGCTGTTTATTGAAAATTTCCAATTTTCGTCTGCTGTTTATTGAAAATATCCAATTTTCGTCTGCTGTTTATTGAAAATTTCCAATTTTCGTTTGCTGTTTATTCAAAATTTCCAATTTTCGTCTGCTGTTTTATTCAAAATTTCCAATTTTCGTCTGCTGTTTATTGAAAATATCCAATTTTCGTCTGCTGTTTATTGAAAATTTCCAATTTTCGTCTGCTGTTTATTGAAAATTTCCAATTTTCGTCTGCTGTTTAATGAAAATTTCCAATTTTCGTCTGCTGTTTATTGAAAATATCCAATTTTCGTCTCCTGTTTATTCAAAATCTCCAATTTTCGTCTGCTGTTTATTGAAAATTTCCAATTTTCGTCTGCCGTTTATTGAAAATTTCCAATTTTCGTCTGCTGTTTATTGAAAATTTCCAATTTTCGTCTGCTGTTTATTCAAAATTTCCAATTTTCGTCTGCTGTTTATTGAAAATATCCAATTTTCGTCTCCTGTTTATTCACAATCTCCAATTTTCGTCTGCTGTTTATTGAAAATTTCCAATTTTCGTCTGCCGTTTATTGAAAATTTCCAATTTTCGTCTGCTGTTTATTGAAATTTCCAATTTTCGTCTGCTGTTTATTCAAAATTTCCAATTTTCGTCTGCTGTTTATTCAAAATTTCCAATTTTCGTCTGCTGTTTGTTGAAAATATCCAATTTTCGTCTCCTGTTTATTCAAAATTTCCAATTTTCGTCTGCTGTTTATTGAAAATTTCCAATTATTCGTCTGCTGTTTATTGAAAATTTCCAATTTTCCTCTCCTTGTTATTCAAAATCAATTTCGTCTCCTTGTTATTCAAAATCTCCAATTTTCGTCTCATTTTTATTCAATATCTCCAATTTTCATCTCCTTGTTATTCAAAATCTCCAATTTTCGTCTCCTTGTTATTCAAAATCTCCAATTTTCGTCTCCTTGTTATTCAAAATCTCCAATTTTCGTCTCCTTGTTATTCAAAATCTCCAATTTTCGTCTCCTTGCTATTCAAAATCTCCATTTTTCGTCTCCTTGTTGTTCCAAATCTCCAATTTTCGTCTCCTTGTTGTTCCAAATCTCCAATTTTCGTCTCCTTGTTATTCAAAATCTCCAATTTCGTCTCCTTGTTATTCAAAATCTCCAATTTTCGTCTCCGTGTTTTTCAGAATCTCCAATTTTCGTCTCCTTGTTATTCAAAATCTCCAATTTTCGTCTCCTTGTTATTCAAAATCTCCAATTTTCGTCTCCTTGTTATTCAAAATCTCCAATTTTCGTCTCTTTTTTTCAAATCTCAAATTTTCGTCTCCTTGTTATTCAAAATTTCCAATTTTCGTAGTGCTGTCTTTGATCGTGTTAATCATGAGGCCCTTGTTTTCAAACTGAAACAGTTGGGAGTGGGTGGGTCGTTTCTTAGCATTATTATTGATTTTTTAAGTAGAAGATCTCAAAGAGTTGTTGATGGGCACCATAGTGTGTATAGGAATTTGATATCTAGTGTTCCTCAGGGTTTGCTTTTTTGTCCCATTAATTTTCATACTACTGTATATATACATGACATGTGGTTTGGCCCAGAAAACAAGCTTGTTGCATATTCAGATGATTCTACTCTCATTGTATCAATTCCATCTCCTGAATGTAGATCTGGGGTTGCTGAATCCCTTAACAGAGATCTAGCTAAAATCAGTGCATGGTGCAAATTATGGGGTATGAAGTTGAATCCTAACAAAACTTAAAGTATGATTGTAAGTAGGTCAAGGACCGTGGCTTCTCAACATCTGGATCTCAGCAATAATAATGTTCCTTTAACTTTTGTAAAACACATTAGGTCTGTGTCTTCTTCAATTGCACAAAAAATGGCTTACTGAGAAAGTCTTTTAAGATTTTCGGTGATCAATCTATTCTGAAGTGTTTATATTCTTTCATTCTATCTTGTTTCGAGTATTGTTCCCCTGTCTGGTGTTCAGGCTGCTGATTCTCATCTTAATTTGTTAGACAGAAACTTACGGTCTATTAAATTTCTTATTCCTTATCTAGATATTAATCTCTGGCACCGTCGTTCAATTAGTTCATTATGCATGTTGCATAAGATTTTTTATGATCTTGACCATCCTTTACATTCAGATCTTCCCGGACAGTTCCACCCTGTTCGTAATACTAGGCAGGCAGTTAATTCTAATAGGCAGGCCTTCTCCATCTTGAGGTTCAGTACTGCTCAGTATTCTAGAAGTTTTGCTAGACCTGTGACTAAGTTTGTGGAATGATCTTCCTAATCGGGTAGTTAAATCAGTAGAACTTCAAAAGTTCAAATTTGGATCAAATGTTTTATGTTGAACAGGCTGATATAAGTATTTTATAGTTTATATATGAAGCGTTTGTTGTAATGTTGTTATTGTTTTTAAAATACTCTATGTTAATTGTTTATTACTTCTTATATCGTTTATTTATTTCCTTTTATCCTTTCCTCACTGGCTATTTTTTTCTGTTCGATCCCTTGGGCTTATAGTATCTTGCTTTTCCAACTAGGGTTGTAGCTTACCTAATAATAATAATAGTAATAACAATCATAATAATAATAATAATAATTATTATTATTATTATTATTATTATTATTATTATTATTATTATTATTATTATTCTCTTGAAAAGAACTGAGAACAGAGGAGCTCCTAAAATAGAATATGATCAATCTAAACTTGGCTCGACTTAACAATGAAATAGTAGAAAGTTTCTAGAGACTCGACTTCTTCCCTACTGAATACAAAAGAAGACCATCTCTCTCTCTCTCTCTCTCTCTCTCTCTCTCTCTCTCTCTCTCTCTCTCTCTCTCTCTCTCTCTCTTATGGAAATACTTACATTGTATGTGATATTTTGGAATGATTATGTATGAACATAGGACTCTCTCTCTCTCTCTCTCTCTCATCTCTCTCTCTCTCTCTCTCTCTCTCTCTCTCCTCTCTCTCTCTCTCTCTCTCTCTCTTTACGTCTGAAATACTTATATGGATTGTTGATATCTTTGGATGATTATATATAAACATGGGCTCTCTCTCTCTCTCTCTCTCTCATCTCTCTCTCCTCTTCTCTCTCTCTCTTTCTCTCTCTCTCTCTCTCTCCCCCCGTCTGAAAATATTTATATGGGATGTAGATAATTTTAGATTATTGTGTATGAACATAGGTCTCTCTCTCTCTCTCTCTCTCTCTCTCTCTTCTCTCTCTTCTCTCTTCACCGTTGAATACAGCAGAGAAATAAAAACACGACCTAAAAACTAATTCAGATGAAAAAGGAAGTTGAAAAAAAAATCTTTTATTTTTTGTCAAACGTTTTCAGTGATATTTTTACCCAGATTATTCGCTAACTCGGCGTTTTGTTGTACCATAGAGTCTTTTATATTGGTGTATTCTCCTAAAAGGTTATTTTATTTTGGTTTTTGACCCAATTTGTAGCATAATTCTTTGAGTTGACCTTATTCGCTTGACTGTAATTGTTGAGTCTTCCAGTATAAATGGACCCCTTTATTATTATTATTATTATTATTATTTCTAACAAAGCTACAACCCTAGTTGGAAAAGCAAGATGCTATAAGCCTAAGGGTTCCAACAGGGAAAAAATAGCCCAGTGAGGAAAGGAAATAAGGAAATAGATAATTGATTATAAGAAGTAATGAACAAATAAAATAAAGTATTTTAAAAACATTAACAACTTTAAAATTTAGACAAATTGCCTAAACTGCCGTGTTGTAGTTAGGTAAGAGGGGTGGGAGTGAGATGTGTTGAATCTGTGTTTGTAAGCGCGTATCTATGTGCATATATATCTAGATATTTAGCCGCCATAATACGGAAAAATAGCCCGGTGAGGAAAGGAAATAAGGAAATAGATAATTGATATAAGAAGTACTGAACAATTAAAATAGAATATTTTAGAAACATTAACAAAGTAAAAAATTAATCTATGTGCATATCTATCTAGATATTAAGCCGTCATAATTGACGGATCGCGTAAACTAGTTTAATATAAAGGAACTCTGGCAACCAAAAAGTTTCGAAACTATAATTTTATTGTGTTCTGGATGGACATGTTTATGAGGAAGTAACTTTGTCTCGCTACTTTGTAATCCAAAGGAATTTCCCTGTTTTGTTTCCAAAACTTTTAGAGTGAAACAACTCGTGTAATGCGTAAACTTTTGGTCAATTTTAAGAAGTTTGGAAATAATATGCTTTTTTTTTTATTTTTTATATATTGAAATATAATTGATAATATAATTAAAATTGTTCAAATTTTCTTTTAATTGTCATTTTGAATGCGATCTATTGGAAATTAAAAGCATTCGAACTAGAGCTAGAACATTTTCCATTGCAATTGTTTTATTTCTCATAATTGTTTTTAATATAGAATACTAAATTCCTATGGTCTATCTTCAGGCAATGTTCCTATAGCATATCTTTATGTTATTGTTCCTATTGTCTATCTTCATGCAATGTTCTTTTTGCATATCTTTAGGCAATGTTCCTATTGCATATCTTTAAGAAATGATCCTATTGCATATCTTTATGCTATGTTCCTATTGTCTATCTTTAGGCAATGTTCCTTTTCATTATCTTTAGTCAATGTTCTTATTGCTTATCTTTAAGCAATGTTCCTATTGCATATCTTTACGCTATGTTCCTATTGTCTATCTTCATGCAATGTTCCTTTTGCATATATTTAGGCAATGTTCATATTGTCTATCTTTAGGCAATGTTCCTCTTGTCTATCTTTAGGCAATGTTCATGTTGCATATCTTTGGGCAATGTTCCGATTGTCTCTTTATGCAATGTTCCTTTTGTCTCCTTAGGCAATGTTCTTCTTGTTTATCTTTAGGCAATGATCCTATTACGCTATTGCCGGAATTCCTTCGTATTTGCCTCTACAAGAATAAAAATAAAAGCATGAAAAGAGAAAATAACGAATGTGAGCTGTCCTGTATCCTTTGCTAGTTCCAGGATCTCATCTCTTTGCTGGTCATCGCTCCTCTCTTTCTTCCAGGACGTTTGTTCCACCTGGAATTCTTTTTGTGGGTCGACTTGGTGCGGAATTAGGCGTCTGGCCTTCCTTTCTCCTCGCGTTTGCTCCTCTGGATTCGCCCAAAGGAAGTTATGTCTCCTTTTGCCACAACATTACTTGTCTTTCTTCTTCTTCTTACTACTACTACTACTACTACTACTACTACTACTACAATTCGTCAACCATTCCAATATCTCTCTCTCTCTCTCTCTCTCTCTCTCTCTCTCTCTCTCTCTCTCTCTCTTTGGACATCAGACTTGAGAAAATTCCTGAGTTGTAACTAAACCAACAGTTGGGTTTTTAAAGTTCCATTTCACAAAGCAAATTTCCTTTGTAAAATCATGACTTTAATTGAAGCAAACAAATTGGAAAGAAGATTTTTAAATTCTTTCAATGACCTAAGAACAAAACTTGACTACAGTTTCATAAACCATTTTAAAGAATGTTACCATTCCAATATCTCTCTCTGTCTCTCTCTCTCTCTCCTCGTCTCCTCTCTCTCTCTCTCTCCTCTCTCTCTCTCTCTCTCGACGGCACTAAGGGGGCAGTTAATAGAGGCATTCAAAATTCTTGAAGGAATAACATATGTAGATTACTACAATCTATTCACGCTTAGCACAAGTTAGTCCAGAGGTAACGAATGCAAACGGAAATTGAAAAGATACAACACCACTCAAAGTGGCAATTTCTTTACACACAAAATATCAAATACTTGAAACAGACTTCCAGCGAATCTAGTAAACAGTAACCACGATTAACGAGTACAAGAAATTAGTTAGACAAGATCATAAGAACTCTCTAAATGCTTAAAGTAAATCGCTGTACCCAAGAGCAAATGGAGTCTCTGCGATTGGACTAAAAAGTCTTTGAGACATCCAAAATCCATGTAAACTCTCTCTCTCTCTCTCTCTCTCTCTCTCTCTCCTCTCTCTCTCTCTCCTCTCTCTCTCTCAAGAGCGAATGGATTCTCTGCGATTGGACTAAAAAGTCTTTGAGACATCCAAAATCCTTGTAAACTCTCTCTCTCTCTCTCTCTCTCTCTCTCTCTCTCTCTCTCTAAATGCATAAACTAAATCGCTCTACCCAAGAGCAAATGGATTCTCTGCGATTGGACTAAAAAGTCTTTGAGACATCCAAAATCCTTGTAAACTCTCTCTCTCTCTCTCTCTCTCTCTCTCTCTCTCTCTCTCTCTCTAAATGCATAAACTAAATCGCTCTACCCAAGAGCAAATGGATTCTCTGCGATTGGACTAAAAAGTCTTTGAGACATCCAAAATCCTTGTAAACTCTCTCTCTCTCTCTCTCTCTCTCTCTCTCTCTCTCTAAGTGCATAAACTAAATCGCTCTACCCAAGAGCAAATGGATTCTCTGCGATTGGACTAAAAAGTCTTTGAGACATCCAAAATCCTTATAAACTCTCTCTCTCTCTCTCTCTCTCTCTCTCTCTCTCTCTCTAAGTGCATAAACTAAATC
Organism: Palaemon carinicauda; assembly: GCF_036898095.1. NCBI lineage: Eukaryota > Metazoa > Arthropoda > Malacostraca > Decapoda > Palaemonidae > Palaemon > Palaemon carinicauda. Next base: position 71,081,667 of record NC_090727.1, on the reverse strand, counting down.
GCTCTACCCAAGAGCAAATGGATTCTCTGCGATTGGACTAAAAAGTCTTTGAGACATCCAAAATCCTTATAAACTCTCTCTCTCTCTCTCTCTCTCTCTCTCTCTCTCTCTCTCTCTAAATGCATAAACTAAATCGCTCTACCCAAGAGCAAATGGATTCTCTGCGATTGGACTAAAAAGTCTTTGAGACATCCAAAATCCTTGTAAACTCTCTCTCTCTCTCTCTCTCTCTCTCTCTCTCTCTCTCTCTCTAAGTGCATAAACTAAATCGCTCTACCCAAGAGCAAATGGATTCTCTGCGATTGGACTAAAAAGTCTTTGAGACATCCAAAATCCTTATAAACTCTCTCTCTCTCTCTCTCTCTCTCTCTCTCTCTCTCTCTCTCAGCGGATGTAGTGAACAGTAACACGGTAAACGAGTTCAAAACTAAGTTAGACAATATCATAAGAACTCTCTAAATGCTTAAAATAAATCGCTCCAATCTGGTCACAAGAATACTGTGTATGTTTGAGCCTTATGATTGAGAAGGCAATACTGGTGATCGCCAGACTGGGGTTCGAGTCCCGCTCAAACTCGTTAGTTCCTTTGGTTGCTGCAGCCTCACCATCCTTGTGAGCTGAGGTTGGGATGTTTGGGGGAGCTTATAGATCTACCTGCTGAGTCATCAGCACTTTGTCTGGTCCTCCCTGGTCCTAGCATGGATGAAGAGGGGCTTGGGCGCTGATCAAATGTATATATGACATATCTGTTTTTGACGTTGTTAATAGTTTATATAGGACATATCTGTTTTGATGTTGTTACTGTGTTTAGAATGATTTATTGTTAATTTATTCTCATCATTTATTTATTTCCTTATTTCCTTTCCTCACTGGGCTATTTTTCCCTATTGGAGCCCTTGGTCTTATAACATCTTGCTTTTCCAACTAGGGTTGTAGCTTGGATAGTAATAATAATAATGATAATATATGGTCAGTCTCTGTGGCATTGTCCTGCTTGTTAGGACAATGTCACTGTCCCTTGCCTCTGCCATTCATGAGCGGCCTTTAAAACTGAATACCTAGTTCAGGAACGTATCTGTCTCGCTATAACACATTTAACAAAATTACCATTTATAAAATGATTCTCATCTTCTCTCAAAAAAAAATGCTTGTCTCATAATTACAAATTGTTCTTTGGTGTGAAATCTGCATGAGAGAGAGAGAGAGAGAGAGAGAGAGAGAGAGAGAGAGAGAGAGAGTTTCTGCCTTGATTAATGATGTTGAGAGACACCTCGGATATTTTGCATATTCTCAGCAATATGTTTTAAAAGCCATGCATTCAGTGCTTCGCTACTTCAAAGGACTTCAAAGCATTTTTACTCTTATTTTGCATGTGATAAAATAACGCGAAGAGCTTATAATAATTCGCACTGACAACAAAGGCTGTAAATTGTTCTCTCTCTCTCTCTCTCTCTCTCTCTCTCTCTGCACACACACATCGTCCCTTTACTCGACCTTATCCTTGACCTTGTATTAATTGGCGTGGATTTTCATGCACTGAAATATGAACCAATTTGAAGTCTCTCTGACCATGATGTCCAAACTTATGGCTGATTACGTGAATTGGACTTTGCTTGACCGTGATGTTGACCTTTGACCTTGACATTCCAAAATTTGATAATTTCCAGCTTTTTACATAACAGATAATCAAAGCAAGTTTTATTACGCTACGATTAAAATTGTGGCCAGGAAGCAGTTCCCAAACAAAAACACAAACAAGGTGTAAAACATAACCTCCTTACAACTTCGATGGCGGAGGTAATTATATATGAGTAAGTGTTTATTTTGAAATAAATAAAAATAAAATAAAAGACGCGATTTTATTTTAGTGGCAATCAAGCAGCCCAAAACTTTTTTTTTATTCGGCGTGAGAGTGAAATAGAAAAGTTAGCTGAAGACTGCTGGACTGTTACTCTGTTGAATACAAAGAGGTCTCTCTCTCTCTCTCTCTCTCTCTCTCTCTCTCTCTCTCTCTTATGAATACAAAGAGAAGGGTCTCTCTCTCTCTCTCTCTCTCTCTCTCTCTCTCTCTCGGCGTCAATGACCTTAGATGTCAGGATGCCTGAAAACTTTAAATCTCTCTCTCTCTCTCTCTCTCTCTCTCTCTCTCTCTCGGCGTCAATGACCTTAGATGTCAGGATGCCTGAAAACTTTAAATCTCTCTCTCTCTCTCTCTCTCTCTCTCTCTCTCTCTCTCTCTCATGGAAAACAGTTTCCTGACCATCCAGTCTCTAATTAATAATCCATTAATATTTTCTTTTAATTTTATACATTAAAACCTCTGTTGCTGTCATTCATTTATACCAACTCCGATATCCCGGACGCCACGAATTTCTTGTTGACATTTATACCATTATCTGCAATCAATGCTCTGTAAATGTTTACTGTGCAACCAGCATACAGCGCTGATAGCTGGTAGCCTAACAAAGTGTAAAAGTTTACGACATCGCTTTTAGTTACCGCTAACTCTTGAAATATTTGTCTAATTAAATTGCGCAGACTATTAAATATTATTACTTCCGCCAACGAAGTGGGAAAGAGGTTGTGTTTTCCCACTGTTTATGTGTTTGTGAACAGTTCCCTGGCCACTATTTTAATCGTAATGAAACCTGCATGGATTAGCTGTTATGTAAATATCTGGAAATAATTAAATTTTGAAAGGTCAAGGTCAAAGGTCAAGTTCACGGTCAAGCAAAATGTCCAATTCATGCAATCAGCTAGAGGTTTGGACATCGATGTCACAGACTTACAAATTTGTTTCTTATTTGAGTGTATAAAATTCCACGCCAATTAATACATATAAAGGTCAAAGGTCAAGCTCTACTAAAAGCCCCTCTAGTTTCTATTGCCTCCATCCTATTAATTTTAGACAATTACCCTGTCTGTTATATATATATATATATATATATATATATATTATTTGTTATTGAATTTAGAGAGTTACTCCGCTTTGTTACATATATGTTTTAATTGGTTTTAATATTTTAATGTGGCAAGGTCACTGCTAGGTTCTAACAGAGGCGAGGTGAATGTAAGTAACCTTTATTCAACAGATAACGAACTTATGTACAAGCACTTCCGAGCAAGAATGTCGCAAAAATTCAGAAAAACTAAAGCATGCCATAGCAAGCCTAACCAGGTTAACTACTGCAATGTAATTAATCAGTAGCTACTTTCCTCTTGGGAAGGGTAGAAGAGACTCTTTAGCTATGGTAAGCAGCTCTTCTAGGTGAAAGACACTCCAAAATCAAACCATTCTTTTCTAGTCTTGGGTACTGCCATAACCTCTGTACCATGGTCTTCCACTGTCTTGGGTTAGAGTTCTCTTGCTTGAGGGTATACTCGGGCACACTATTCTATCTTATTTCTCTTCCTTGGTTTTGTTAAAGTTTTAATAGTTTATATAGGAAATATTTGTTTTAATATTGTTACTGTTCTTGAAATATTTTATTTTCCTTGTTTCCTTTCGTCACGGGTATTTTCCCTGTTGGAGCCTCTGGGCTTATAGCATCCTGTTTTCCAATTAGGGTTGTAGCTTAGCTAATAATAATAATAATAATAATAATAATAATAATAATAATAATAATCTGTGATCAGAGTGGGAGAGAGCGACAGATAAACAAAAGCAATAACATTATATAGTATGAGTGTGTATGAAACACGTACGGTACATTATCCTAGAGACTTTTAAAAACTACAATAAGGTTCACTATACCTGCAGGTAAACGGACATGTACTGTAAATTCGCACTGCACTTTTCACTCTCCTGCTTTTCAGGTTGTAGCTTCGTAAGCATATTTGACGCGTCCAGTAATTGCAGTGTAAGTGGCTTGAAACAATGGCACTCCTTTTTGGAAAAGGAAGAGGAACCCCCCCCCCCAAAAAAAATACCCTTTTTCACATTATTGTTGTAATTCTTATCAGCTATATTGTACAAGACCTCACTCTTCTGTACTGATTTAATTCCTGAATCAACTTAGCAAGTTTCTGACAAAAAGAGTGTGCAGTATCTCACAGAAAGTGGCATTCAACTGCTGGCCATAACAAGAGAAATATTGTGTTGTATTTTCTCTGTGTTCGGTGACTTCAAATCTGCACTTGGCTCTGGTAATTTCGTTTACCAATTTTGCTGTCTTTTTCAGCCATTGGTAAATTGCATATCTGTGTCTTCCTGTTAAACATGTACAAGCGTCAACGACTGTTAATGTGACGAGAACTGGCAAAAAAATTAATTTGCATAATCTCAAAGAAAGTGGCAGCCAACTGCAAGGTCATACTAAGAGAAATATTGTTGTGTATTTTCTGTTTTCGGTGACTTCAAATCTGCACCTGGCTCTGGTAATTTCGTTAACCAATTTTGCTGTCTTTTTCAGCCATTGGTAAATTGCAAATCCGTGCTTTCCTTGGTAATTTCGTTAATCAATTTTGCCGTCTATTTCTGTTATAGGTAAATCTCAAATTCATGTTTTCCTGTTAAACGTGTACAAGCGTCAACGACTGTTGGTGTGACGCAAACTTGACAAAAAAAAAAAAAAAAAAAAAATGCATTCAACTGATTGGGCTGTTTTTTGTTAATTAAAAGGTAGCTTCATTTACCTCTGGCCTGGTGCTAGCCTTGCGCAGTACTCTCATATTGCAATTCCTCTTTCCGGTGATGACTGTTTCAAGTTTTATTCACTTGCATATGTTGTTTTTGTTACGAACAGTAATGAAATTGCGTACCTTCGCTAC
>NC_090727.1:71066897-71071897 GCF_036898095.1 Palaemon carinicauda | reverse complement strand
CATAAGAACCATATTGACGAAAGCATATAACTTACAAAATATGCATTACCTTAATCTACGAGATTACAGTTATCTCTTCGTACTCCCCAAGAGATATTACTTCACTAAACGTTCAATTCGGCTCCACTCGGCAATAGAAGAGTTGGAAGACCCAGGCCTACATGGCTGAGGACTATGAAAAATGCATGATCTTATCCAATGAGATTACAGGTGCTACCTCCGAAAACGAAGTTGGAAGGAGGTTATTTTTCGCTCCTGTTTGTGTGTTTGGCCCCTGTGGGCGTGTGGAAGTCCCTGCGGGCGTCGGGAGGTCCTGTGACCATGAAACCAGTAGAGGTGGAATATCTTGAAAACACCAACAAAAATATTATTATTATTATTATTATTATTATTATTATTATTGTTATTATTATAAAAATGAGACTTATTAGCGAAATGATACAAAAACACAACAAAAACTAGAGGGGAGCTCAGTAGAGCGCAGACCTCCGCCGCGGCAGCTTATTACTATAGCTTTTGCTCGACCTTGACCTTGACCTTGACCTTTTGACCTTAACATGTATTAATTAACTTGGAGTTTCATACACTTAAATATGAACTAAGTTTGGAGTCTCTGTGACAATGATGTTCGAACTTATGTTTGATTACGTGAGCTGGACATTTTGCTTGACCTTTGACCTAGACCTTCTAAAATTCAATAATTGCCAGCTTTTTGCATAACAGTTAATCCCTGCCAGTTTCATTACTCTACGATTGAAATTGTTGCCACGTTTGCTTGTTCATAAACAAGCAAAGTACACACACAAACAGGGGGTAGAACATAACCTCCTTCATACTTCGTTGGCGGAGTTAATTACTGGTAGTGTAACTAACAATGAAACAAAATTATACAGTGTATTTCTTTACAATTTCATGAATAGTAAAGTTCAGTATTATTTCATTGACAATATTATTGCAAAATATATATGAAAGTTTTTCCTGACCAAACAACCAAAAGGATTTATATGGACAAATAGAGCACTTGACATTTTGCCCTGTCCTAACAGCATAACCGAATCAAACGAACCGGTTATCAAATATTTTTTCCCCAGTTTGACGTAAATGTTTGTTGTTGAGTCTTTTTTCCGTTTGGCACAAATATTTTCATTCTACCTATTAAATTAAAGTTAAAATAAAATCATTATTTTGCGTTGGGAAATTATTTTTTTATGACAATCTTAACTAAAATCCTAAAAAAAACATATCTCGAATGTTTCAGATGTTTTATTCAAACGGAAAACTGTAATCATATGGTAGTGCTAAAGCACTTTTGTCTTCAAATAGGTCCTTATTCTTATTTGAATAAAATAGACTTTAAGCTTTGTGAAAAGACTTGTCAATCAAAAACTCAGTTTTAACTTGGTCCCTACTCTTAAAAACACGCTAGAAAAAATATCGGTCATCTTAAGAGTGACTGTGAATACCTATTGTATATTGTGACCTCATACATTTAAAAAAAAATTAATTTATTGCTTTTGCATGTGGCACCAGCCACCCGTTGAAATACTACCACTAGACAGTTATGGGGTCCTTTGACTGGCCAGGCAGTACTACATTGAATCCTTCTCTTTGGTTACGGTTCACTTTCCTTTTGCCTACAGATACACTTTATAGTTTGGCTTATGCTTTACATATTCTCCATTGTACTCATACACCTAACAACACTGAGATTACCAAACAATTCTTCTTCATCCAAAGGGTTAACTACTGCACTGTAATTTTTCAGTGGCTACTTTCCACTTGGTAATGGTAGAAGAGACTCTTTAGCTATGGTAAGCAGCTCTTCTAGGAGAAGGACACTCCAAAATCAAACCATTGTTCTCTACTTTTGGGTAGTGCCATAGCTTCTGTACCATGGTCTTCCGCTGTCTTGGGGTAGAGTTCTCTTGCTTGAGGATACACTCGGACACACTATTTTATATTTCTCTTTCTCTTGTTATTTTGAAGTTTTTATAGTTTACATATGATAGATTTATTTTAATGCTATTATTCTTAATCATCCCTTGTTGTTCATTTCCTTTCTTCACTGGGCTATTTTCTATGTTGGAGCCCTTGGGCTTATAGCATCCTGCTTTTCCAGCAAAGGTTGTAGCTTAGCTAGTAATAATAATAATAATAATAATAATAATAATAATAATAATAATAATAATAATATAATGAATTGAATGAAAGTTTGAAGAAAAGATGTATGCCTGTGATACTGCTATTTAACAAGGCAGCTCCTGTGTGCCAGAGAGGGCGCTGGCCCTCTTATGATTAATGGTTATTGCTTTCTCTAGCGCCTTATTCCATTTTGTAAATGAACCTCCGCGTGTTGAATGAACAAAGCAAATCCTGGGGAAATAATGGCATCCCGAGAGAGTGTCAGCTCCGAAACATATTGTTGCTCACCCGCTTCGCTACCTTTCATTGCTGGCTCTCTCGCACTTCTGGTGATGATTAGTCTGTTAGTAAGATTTCTTAAAAAGGAGCAATTTCTGGTTTTCAAAAGTGCTGAAAGATGTAGAGAGGTTGAAGTGAAATATATTATTTACTAGTGTACCCGAGACGTCAGAAATGATGTCTAAATATTTAGTTACACACACACACATACACACACTTACACACCTCAGATTCAACCCTTCCATTCCCTCCCCCTTTCCTAACCACAACCTGTTAGTTTGGCAATTTGTGGGAGAGTGGCTTCAGAGTGTTACCTCTCTGTGTACCCCTCCCTCTCACCAGGGTATGACTACCTCCTCTCCCCCTTAAGCATGAGGAAGATTTACCTTGTTGAGAGGTGTGTTTATGTGCATATGTATCTAAATATTTACCCGTAATTTTTGACGGGTTACGTACACTAATATGTAATAAGAGGCTAATTGTTAATCTACGCTTCAAATGAAATATCTATATTGTAATAGCTTTTTATAAAACACAGTTATTTAGTGTCATTTCACTTACTGATTTTGGGTGGCGAGGGCAAAATTATCAGCGTCATGCTTCCCCAACGCTGACTCCAGTGGTAAGAGATAACATTTTTGGAATATGTGAAGATAAGGGCGGAGAGAGATAAGGACCATGAACGTTTTCGAAAGAGATAAGGACCATGAACGTTTTCGAAAGAGATAAAGGCCATGAACGTTTTCGGAAGAGAGAAGGACCATGAACGTTTTCGAAAGAGATAAGGACCATGAACGTTTTCGAAAGAGATAAAGACCATGAACGTTTTCGAAAGAGATACGGAAAATGAACGTTTTCGAAAGAGATAAGGACCATGAACGTTTTCAAAGAGATAAGGTCCATGAACGTTATCGTAAGAGATACGGACCATGAACGTTTTCGAAAGATATACGGACCATGAACGTTTTCGAAAGATATACGGACCATGAACGTTTCTTTGGTGATTCTGAATATTTTTGAGAAAACGGAATTGCATAGTTTTAACTTTAAGCCGAGAAATTAATATTGTAAGCTGTTGATTTTTGGTTTATGAATTAAAAGTAAGTTAATTCAGAACCCCCCCAAAAATATATGATTTTGATAAGTAAAGGATTTAAAAAAAGATAAAGTATGAAATTAACATTCTTTCATTTTGAGAAAATGTTAACCAAAATTTGGATGGATGATTAAATCGAACGAATAAAAAGTTGTAATTTTGAATTTCATTGTTAAAAATCAGAAAATTGGGTTGATGTAAATGTTCTATCACTATTCCCGTTTTTTACAGTACTGTTGATACTTAGTTTTTTTTTTTTTTTTTTTTTTTTTTTTAATTAGAAACAGGAATATCGTTGAATAGTAACACTAATTACTAATAGTAATGAATTCATTAATATATTGTCCAATTTTCAATCCTCTGAAAGATAAGTAGATTATCGAGTTAGAAATTCTCTCTCTCTCTCTCTCTCTCTCTCTCTCTCTCTCTCTCTCTCTCTCTGACACAACATTTATCAGTTTGTTCATCAGTAATTGTTAAAAAAAAAAAGTATCTGCTTTATCAAAGGTCATTAGTTGAAAGCCCTTTTCATTAAAGGCTTTTTATTCATTTATATACAGTTAAGCATTTGCACATTTGACCTATTTAATAGAAAAACAAATTTCACTTAGTTTTATTTGATATGAAAGACCAGTGTACGCGACCTGTCAAAAATGACGGCTACACATTTAGATAGATACGCACACAGATTCAACTTTCCCACCCCCTCCCCACTTTTCTAACTACAACACGGCAGTTGTGGTTTCCGAGTGTACCTCTCCGGGTACCCTCTCTCACTAGTGCATGACTACTCCTTCTTCCCCCCCCCCCCATCTGAGGGATGGGGAGAGACCAAGTAGTAATACATCTAGCCATGCCGTTCAGCGTGACCGGAATAAAATATATCTATATATATATATATATATATATATATATATATATATATATATATATATATATATATATATATATATATATATATACATATATATATTGCCAGGCACTTACGCATTATTATATAGAGGATTATTTTTATTATTATTATTATTATTATTATTATTATTATTATTATTATTATTATTAAAGATAATAGATTAAACAGCCCAATGAGCTTCGCTCGACTCTAATAAGTAGAATAAAAACATTAAGATTCAGGCTTCAGAAATTGCAAGAATATTACATATCTATTGGAAAAATTCAGACATTCCCCCCATTTAAAGGTTTAAAGAATGCTCATGAATGACAGAGGCAAGAGACAGTGACATTGCCCTTGCAAGCAGCAAGACAATGCCCTAGAGACTGACATATACGTATGATCAGCGCCCAAGCCCCCTCTACACCCAAGCAAGGAGCAAGGAGGGCCAGGCAATGGCTGCTAATGACTCAGGAGAGAGATCTATAAGCTCCCCCAAACACCTCATCCTTAGCTCACAAGGATGGTAAGGTTGCAGCGATCAAAGAAACTAACGAGTTTGATCTTGACTCGAATCCCAGTCTGGCGTTC
>NC_090727.1:71056897-71059397 GCF_036898095.1 Palaemon carinicauda | reverse complement strand
GTAGTAGTTGTTGTTGTTGTTTTGGTTGCTGTGGTAGTAGTAGTAGTAGTAGTATTGATTGATTAGAATTTTCAGGCATCCTGACACCTAGAGAGTTGTAGTAGTAGTAGTAGTAGCATATTGCCAGATGTTTTGTTTTGGGAGACCTGTAAACATTATTATTATTATTATTATTATTATTATTATTATTATTATTATTATTATTATTTCAAGCTAAGCTACACCCCTAGTTGGAAAAGCAGGATGCTATAATCCCAAGGGCTCCAACAGGGAAAAATAGCCCAGTGAGGAATGGAAACGTGGAAATAAACGAACTAAAAGAAAACGTAACGAGCCGTCAAAAAAAAATATTTTAATATTTTAATATTTTCATTATAAACTATAATAAATTAAAAAAAAAAAAAACAATAGGAAGGGAAACATGTTAGAATATTTAATTAAAACATTATAAAATTCGCGATACAAATTTCTTTTTTATAATATACAGTATATATATATATATATATATATGTATGTATGTATATATATATATATATATATACACATATACATATATATATATATATTTATATATATATATATATATATATATATGTATATATATATACAGATATATATTATCACAATTGAATCCTCTAAATAATTATGAATAATAAATAAAGCAGGTTACCATCTGCATTTTAGGGTAAAATATTATTTTTAGATCACAATTGAATCCTCTAAATAATTATGATAATAAATAAAGCAGGTTACCATCTGCATTTTAGGGTAAAATATTATTTTTAGATATATAAAAAATATTCATCTCCAAAAATGGAGATATTATTCAGCTTCATTTATTATTTATTATCATTTTCAGCATTATACCGAGAAAAATGGATAATATCTGCATTTACCTAATTATTTACTTCATTTATTAACGTAATTGATATAAATAAGAATCAATTATATAATTATCTCAATTTAGCCGTCATTCTCAACCGCGTTGGTACACTTATTGCAATCATTCATATAATTACGATATTGATAATTGACTGAATTACTCCCAATTATTTTATTTTATTTTATCAAATATTGTTTCAGTTAACTACGGTGTTTAATAAAGGGCAAGTGTCGGGTTATATATATATATATATATATATATATATATATATATATATATATATATATATATATGTATGTATGTATATATATGTATATTCAAATAAGTCATATATATTTTTGATACATTAATGTCTGGATTCTCTTAACGACCTAGGGATCAGAGCCCCAGGTGAAATCACACGAAGACAAGAGCTTGTGACCGTCCGGGAACCGAACCTTGGTCCGGCAAGCTTGTATAGTCAGTGACTACCACTTTCTTCGTGGCCAAGTGGTAGTCACTGTCTATACAAGCTTACCGGACCAGGGTTCGATTCCGGGACGGTCACAAGCTCTTGTCTTCGTGTGATTTCGCCTGGGGCTCTGATCCCGAGGTCGTTAAGAGAATCCAAACATTAATGTATCAAAAATATATATGGATTATTTAATTGGGAAAAACACGTCTAAATGTGCAAAAATTTATCATATATATATATATATATATATATATATATATATGTATATATATATATATATGTATGTATATGCACATATATATATATATATATATACATATATATATATGTGTGTATATATATATATATATATATATATATATATATATATATATATATATATATATATATATATATATAGCCTATATGTATCTATATATAATATATATGTACACACACACACACACACACACACACACACATATATAATATATATAATATATATATATATATATTCCATTTCATATAACTTTCGCCTGATGTCGTGAAGAAAAACAGGTGTCCAAACAAAGTGAAAATAATATCACAATAAAAAACACTTAGAAATCTATGGTTAAATGCTAACTACAAAACAATAAAGGCATAAATACATTTTAGATACAAAGAAAATAACAAAACGACTGAAAATATGAAATAAACAACACTGCAAAACTGTATTGAAAGTGAAACTGTAACAAAAAATAAAACTCCTAATTGTGAAGTATGACACAATGTAATAAGGCTTAAATGGGAAATGGAAAACACAAACGCTATTGGAGAAATCAAAACATCTGTATAAAATGAAATGAATTAACTACAGCGATCAAACAACAGATGTAGCCTTTCATGCGAGGGGAGAATGGATTAACACGTATGAAAAACAATACGGTACATTGAGTCATATCAGAAGTAATGTTTGTAACGTCTGTATGGATTGCCCATATGATGTTATGTCAACTTCAGTCACGTTCATTCACCTCCAGTCCCGTTCAGTCACCTTCAGTCACGTTCAGTCAACTTCAGTCACGTTCAGTCACCTTCATTCACTTTGTCACTTTCAGTCACGTTTAGTCACCTTCAGTCACGTTCAGTCACCTTCAGTCACGTTCAGTCAACGTCAGTCCCCTTCAGTCACGTTCAGTCAC
>NC_090727.1:71044712-71049712 GCF_036898095.1 Palaemon carinicauda | reverse complement strand
AGGGTTATAGCTTAGCTTGTGATAATAATAATAATAATAATAATAATAATAATAATAATAGAGACTGACCAATCCTTATGATCAGCGCCCAAGATCCCTCTCCACCCAAGTTAGAATCAGGGAAGGCCAGGCAATGGCTGCTAATGACTCAGCAGGTAGATCTATATGTTTCCCCAATACCTACATCCTCAGTTCAGAAGGATGTGAGGTTGTAGAAGCTACAAGAAACTATCTAGTTTGAGGGGGGCTCGATCTCCCGTCCAGCAAGGACGTTTCCAGCTTCCTGGCCATCAATTTTAATCGTAAGTTAATGAAAATTGCATAAATTAACTATTATGTAAGCTGGAAATGATTAAATTTTTGGAAGGTCAAGGTCAAAGGTCATGATCACAGTTAAGCAAAATGTCTAATTCACGTAATCAGCCACAAGTTTGGACATCGTTATCACAGAGACTTCAAATTTGGTTCATATTTGAGTGTATGAAAATCCACGCCCATTAATACATGTTAATGTCAAAGGTCAAGGTCAAGGTCGAGCAAAAGGTCCAGAAATTAGCTGCCGATGTGAGGTCTGCGTTCTACTGAGTCCCGCAATAGAATCTATTTTTATGCCAATGTCAACCTTATGGACAAAATCCGTTGAATGTATACATGCAATTGTCGTCCTTATGTGACCAATTGCGTCCTATAAATACCTGTATTGCGGCTAGAGTAACCACGAGTATATTGTACCACACGTATTTCACACACACTCGTACAATGTAATGGCATTTTCTTTATATTGTTTATCTGCCAGAAATATGAAGACAATTAGCCTACACAGAATTTTGAGAGAGCTTGCTTTTGAGGTTAAGATGAATAGGATAGTTTTGAGATAGGTTATGGTGGACTGTTGGTAACGTCCTTACCTGGTGATCGCCCGACTGGGGTTCGAGTCCCAATCAAACTAGTTAGATCCTTTAGTCATTGCAACCTCGCCATCTTTGCAAGCTAAGAATGGGGGGTTCGGGGGAGCCTGTAGGTCTATCTGCTGAGTCATCAGCAGCCATTGGACCAAGCTTGGGTGGAGAGGGTATTTGGACGCTGATATTTATGGTCAGTCTCTAGGACATTGTCCTGCTTGCTAGGGCAATGTCACTGTTCCTTGCCTCTGCCATTCATGAGCGGACCTTAAATTTAACCCTTGAACAGTACAGGGGAGAGCGAGTGATTAAATAAAAATCAAAACCGTTTAAAGAATTAAAGGTTGCTCATGAATGGCAAAGGCAAGGGCAGTGAAATTGCCCTATCAAGCCGGCATGTGCCCTAGAGACTGACTATGTATACACACGATCAGCGCCCAAGCCCCCTCTCCACACAAACTAGGACGAAGGAGGGCCAGGGAATGGCTGCTCATGACTCGGCAGAAAGACCTATGGGCTTCCCCAAATCCCATATCATTAGGCTCACAAGGAGGGTGAGGTTGTAGCAACCAAAGGAACTAATGAGTTTGCGCTAGACTCGAACCACAGCCTGGCGATCACCAGTCAGGGACATTGCCATATAGGCCACCACAACCAACAGTGTACGAACGTGTATGAAACACGTTATTATTATTATTATTATTACTAGCCAAGCTACAACCCTAGTCGGAAAAGCAAGATGCTATAAGCCCAAGGGCTCCAACAGGGAAAAACAACCCAGTGAGGAAAGGAAACAAGGAAATAAATAAATGATGAGGGCATACGATGATAATAGGTTGAATATGGCAAAAGGAATGTATAAATCGAAAGTGGGAGGAAAGAAGGTCATCTAAATCCGAGGACAAAGATTTAATGCCCAGGTCACTGGAAAAGGGATTTCAGGTTTTCAAGTCTCGGGGCTAAATTAAATAGATCCAACTTCCAAAGAGATTTCATGCCAATATGACCAGTCAACAGGCTCTCTCTCTCTCTCTCTCTCTCTCTCTCTCTCTCTCTCTCTCTCTCTCTCTCTCTCTCTCTCTCTCATCACCAGAGGCATTCTTCTTAGCCAATCAGACTCTACAGTAGTTTTTATTTATGTGGAATACTTTGGAATGAAGAATTTGTGTTCGCGAATTTTATGTAAATATATCTAACAGTAAATTTCTTAAAATATCAAACTCGTATTTTATTATTTTTCTATCTACACATATTTTTTTTTCTTGTAAATCTGAAATATTCCTTTTTTCTTATTTACATATGTTATTTTTTTTATCTACAAATTAATTATTTCTTCTTTCTTGTAAATCTGAAATATTCATTTCATCAGAAAAAAAAAAACATTTAGAACATTTACAATTTGCTCTCCTTCGAAGGTTAGATTTCAAGATAGTAAAGTTTACGTCGACTATCACTGATGCTTTAAAAACTTAAAAATTAAGAGACCGTGAGATGAATCTGCTCAAAATCATTTAAAAACAGGATTACGTGAAAATTAACTTTAAAAAATAACATTACTGAAATAGAAGAACAAATTTAAAAAAAAAATTAGTTAACCTTTGGGCATTATATTAAACAGGATTGCGTTTAAATTGACTTCTAAAAAATAACATTACAGAGAACAGGTTTCTCAAGAACATAGTAAAAAATTAGTTAACCCTTTAGCATTATATTAAGCAGGATTACGTTAAAATTGACTTCTGAAAAAAATATAATCACTGAGAACAGGTTTCTCAAGAACAAATTAAAAAAACTGAGTTAACCCTTTGGCATTATATTAAACAGGATTACGCTTAAATTGACTTTAAAAAATAACCTTACTGAAAACAGGTTTCTAAAGAACAAATTAAAAAAAAATGAGTTAACCCTTTGGGATTATATTAAAGGGGATTACGTTCAAATTGACTTTAAAAAATAACATAACTGAGAACAGTTCTCTAAAGAACAAATTAAAAAAAATTAGTTAAACCTTTGGCATTATATTAATCAGGATTAAGCTTAAACTGACTTAAAAAATAACATTACTGAGAACAGGTTTCTAAAGAACAAAGTGAAAAAATTAGTTAACCCTTTGATATTATATTAAACAGGATTACGCTTAAAATGACTTATAAAAAATAACATTACTGAGAACAGGTTTTTAATGAACAAATTAAAAAAAATAGTTAACCCCTTGGCATTATATTAAACAGGATTACGCTTAAATTGACTAAAAAAAAAAACGTTACTGAATTAGAACAAGTTTCTCAAGAACAGAGTAAAAAATTAGTTAACCCTTTGGCATTGTAGTAAACAGGATTGCGTTAAAAATTACTTTTAAAAAATAACATTACTGAGAACAGGTTTCTCAAGAACAAATTAAAAAGAAATTTGTTAACCCTTTGGCATTATATTAAACAGGATTACGCTTAAATTGACTTTAAAAAAAAAAAAAACATTACTGAAAGACAACAAGTTTCTTAAGAAAAAGTAAAAAATTAGTTAACCTTTTGGCATTCGATTTTTTCGTCATTTCTATTCTATAAAAGATCTCATCTACAAAAGGTTTAACAAGGCATCTAGGATTTAGCTCTCTCCATTGTATTTTTCTCGTCCTCAGACGAAATTTCCATACCATAATGAGCTTTTTTACAAAGGACTTTTGAAAACTTCCGCCTACAGCCAAGAGAGACAGGAGCTGGAGAAGGAAATATTCAAGTATGGGATGATAGAATAAGATAGGAAGGATGATATATTTATTATTACCATAAAAAGGGAGTATAAAGAAATAATGATTAATGTATAATGACGAAATAGAAATTTAAAAATAATGATTAATGTAAAATGACGAAATAGAAATTTGAAAATAATGATTAATGTATAATGACGAAATAGAAATTTAAAAAGAAATAATGATTAACTTAAAATGACGAAATAGAAATTTAAAAATAATGATTAATGTATAATGACAAAATAGAAATTTAGTCAAATATATAAAATGGAATAAGAATTGACAATATTTAACCAAATTTCGCAATTTAAATATATATATGTGTGTGTATGTAAATATATATATATATATATATATATATATACTGTATATATATACATATATATATATATATATATATATATATATATATATATATATAAATATATATATACGGTCCCGCTCAACGCAATTACCAGACGTATAATTACTTGGTCTCTCCCCGTCCCTCAGGTAAGGGCAAAGGTAGCAGTCATATATATATATATATCCAGTCCAGCTCAGCAGCATTACCAGACGTATAGCTACTCGGTCTCTCCCCGTCCCTCGGGTAGGCGGTAGAGGGAGCAGTCATACCCAGGCGAGAGGGGTGCGCATGCGTGCATATCTATCTAAACATTCACCCATTATTTTTGACGGATCGCGTACACTAGCATCCAGATAAATGATGAGAAAAGGTCTCGTTTCATATATTCCAGAGATCTTAATCATATATTTGTATATATCATTTATCGCAAAATTTATTCAACCTAAATGGAGTTTTTATAGTTTATATAGGAAATATTTATTTCAATGTTGTTACTATTTCATTTTTCCTTGTTTCCTTTCCTCACTGGGGTATTTACCCTGTTGGAGCCCCTGGGCTTATAGTATCCTGCTTTTCCAACTAGGCTTGTAGCTTAGCAAGTAATAAAAATAATAATAATACTAATAATAATAATAATGATGATAATAATAATAATAATAATAATAATAATAATAATAATAATAATAATTCAAAGTATCACTACTCCTGTGTCATATAGAGGACTTCTACATTATGTATATTATGTATAATAAAAAAACAAAATAAATATGAAAATAGACCTCTACTTAAAATTCCCCCATCTGAGGTTTATGATATTTACTTGGAAAACTGAAGATTTGTAATACTTTGACTTTCTGAGTATAATACAAGAAAATAAACAATTCTTTATTTGATATGTTCCTTAGGCTATGTTAAGGTAAACATCCTTCAAAAAAGAGAAAGATCTCTTGGAAAGAGAAAGATGCAAAAAAGGAGAAAAACAGCTACTGGAGTTGTTTAAAAT
>NC_090727.1:71037212-71039712 GCF_036898095.1 Palaemon carinicauda | reverse complement strand
CAAACAATGGGTAAAACATAACCTCCTTCCAACTTCGTGGGCGGAGGAAAAAATTAATACAATCATTGAACCATCAAATGCAATACTTTAACAGAAAAAAAAAATTCAATGCAATCAATGCAATACTTTAACAGGCTCCTTCATATAAAAACACATTATTTTTTCCTTGCAATAATAAATTGTCACTCCAATTAAAACGGGGACGATTAATCACCGAGTCGTGTTTTGGAGCAAATCATATGAATCTCCATTAATGTTCGAAATGGAAATTTTTTTGTCAAATTCAGTAAATTACTCCTCAACAAATATCAACAGAGCACAATTATATTTTCGTAAATGTCAATACATCAAGTTGATTTAAAAAATATATATATTATAGAATTTTAATACTCATTACTTATTATTATTATTATTATTATTATTATTATTATTACTTGCTAAGCTACAACCCTAGTTGGAAAAGCTGGAAGCTATAAGGCCAAGGGCACCAACAAGGAAAATAGCACAGTGAGGAAAGGAAACTACGGAAAATAAATTATTTCAAGAACAGTAACATTAAAATAAATATCTCCTATATAAACTATAAAAACTTTAACAAAACAAGAGGAAGAGAAATATGATAGAATAGTGCCCGAGTGTACCCTCAAGCAAAAGAACTCTAACCCAAGACAGTGGAAAGCCATGGTCCAGAGGCTATGGCACTACACAAGACTAGAGAACAAGAGGAAAGTAGCCATTGAACAACTACAGTGTAGCAGTTAACCCCTTGAGCGAAGAAGAATTGTTTGGTAATTATAGTGTCGCCAAATGTATGAAGACAGAGGAGAATCTTTAAATAATAGGCCAGACTATTAGGTGTATGTGTAGGCAAGGGGAAAAAATGAATCGTAACCAGAGAAGGATCCAATGTAGTACTGTCTGGTCAGTCAAAGGACCCAATAACGCTCTAGCGGTAGTATCTCAACGAGTGGCTGGTGCCCTGGCCAACCTACTACCTTTATGTCGACAATAAACCAAATGGAGAGATTGTATGAGGTTATGTTTTCGCCCCTGTTTATGTGTTTTTGTTTATTTGTGAACAGCTTCCTGGCCACAATTTTAATCGTTGAGTAATGAAACTTGCAGGGATTGACTGTTGAGTAAAACGCTAGAAATGATTAAATTTTGGAAAGTCAAGGTCACGGTCAAGCAAAATGTCCAATTCATGTCATCAGTCATACGTTTGGATATCGTTGTCACAGAGACTTTAAACTTGGTTCATATGCTAATTAATACATGTTAAGATCAAGGTCAAGGCCAAGCTAAAGGTCAAGAAATAAGCTGTCGCATCGGAGGTCTGCGCTCTACTGAGCGCCCCTCTAGTTCTAAAGCCTGTGAGCTGTCATCTACATCCACTTAGGCAAAATACGACTGTCTAAATGGAAAAGTCTATTCCAGCGCTGTTTACACTATTAGTAGTTAAAGGATTACATTTGAGGTTCCTCTTTTTCGTGTCCCTCTTAAGATTTCGACTCTGAAAGCGTCCCCAGGAGATGTTTGCTTATCCATCTCGCTCTGGTTGTTTACTCGCTTCCTTGAGACCATCTCCAGGATGATGAGAAGCACTTAGGATTTTAGACAACCGCGGATCTAATCGTCCCTGAGAGAGAGAGAGAGAGAGAGAGAGAGAGAGAGAGAGAGAGAGAGAGAGAGAGAGAGAGAGAGAGAGAAGTATCCATATTTTTGAAAAAAGAAAAATCACATATTTGCGAAAAGAGGAAGTAAAACACTCCAAACTGAATGAGAGATATAAAAATTACCAAAAATAACTTAGGATATAAAAAAGGGAAAAATATCCACATTTTTGCAAAAAGAAATTTCAAAAATTTACGAAAAGAGGAAGTAAAACCCACAAAACAGAATTAATATAAAAAAAATGAAAAAAAACATAAAAAATTTACAAAAATAAAAAAATAAGAAAAAAACAGAATGAGAAATATGAAAATTACAAAAACACAAAAATTAAGATTTACAAATCTACCGGATATCACAATTCCACCCTAGCAGATGAGGCCTTTATAAAAACCATGTCTAAAGAATAGAATATTTTTGAGGAATCTGCCACAAACAGTAAAAAGTCTGGAAGACGTTGTCTCGTCTGGGATATAATGTGATTTATAGGGTGGCCCTATGAAATGGAAAAAGCATATATTCTAAAAATTCAGCTGTAGAATCTACGAGAGAGAGAGAGAGAGAGAGAGAGAGAGAGAGAGAGAGAGAGAGAGAGAGAGAGAGAGAGTGTGTGTTTATTCTCTAACATTTCAGGTTCAAATAGAAGACATAGAAACATAAAGAAAGGAAAATTAAAAGAAAATAAAGAAACCTGTCCAAAAGAGAGAGAGAGAGAGAGAGAGAGAGAGAGAGAGAGAGAGAGAGAGAGAGAGAGAGAGAGAGAGAGTCCTTAATTTACATATTCCCTAATATATATATATATATATATATATATATATATATATATATA
>NC_090727.1:71029712-71032212 GCF_036898095.1 Palaemon carinicauda | reverse complement strand
AGAGAGAGAGAGAGAGAGAGAGAGAGAGAGAGACCTTTCTCATCTCAATTATTGATAAGGGTATATCTCATCTTGACTTTATTTTTCTTTTTTGAGAGAGAGAGAGAGAGAGAGAGAGAGAGAGAGGAGAGAGAGAGAGAGAGAGAGAGAGAGAGAGAGAGAGAGAGAGACCTTTCTCATATTCCTTTTTCTCTACCTCCTCCTTTTGTCAGAATAATTTAATCTATCTCGCGAGAATAAAGAAACCAATAGAAAAACTTGAACGAAAATAAAATAAAATGTAAAATGCTTTGAAAATGGAAACTATTAAGTAAACACTTCACTTCTGATATCAAATATCGGATGAACAGGGATCAAGAACCTTTAGGATTTCAAGGAATCTTAGAAATCTACACCAAAATGTAAATTTTTTTCATTTTGTAAGGTTTGCCTAACACTGCAGTGACAAATTTTACATAACAGTTTAAAATCCCTGCAAGTTTCATTACTTTACGATTGAAATTGTGGCCGTATGGTTGATGACCGGAATTTGACCTTTAGCTTGACCTTGACCTTTGACTCGACCTTGAACTTCGACTTTAACATTTATTAGTTGGCGTGGATTTTCATACACTCAGATATGAACCAAGTATGGAGTCTGTTCCTTACTTTAAGATTAAAATTGTGGCCGTATGGTTGATGACCGGAATTTGACCTTTAAGCTTGACCTTGACCTTTGACTCGACCTTGAACTTCGACCTAACATTTATTAGTTGGCGTGGATTTTCATACACTCAGATATGAACCAAGTTTGAAGTCTGTTCATTACTTTAAGATTAAAATTGTGGCCGTATGGTTGATGACTGGAATTTGACCTTTAGCTTGACCTTGACCTTTGACTCGACCTTGAACTTCAACCTTAATATTTATTAGGTGGCGTGGATTTTCATACACTCAGATATGAACCAAGTTTGAAGTCTGTTCATTACTTTAAGATTGAAATTGTAGCCGTATGGTTGATGACCGGAATTTGACCTTTAGATTGACCTTGACCTTTGACTCGACCTTAACATTTATTAGTTGGCGTGGATTTTCATACACTCAGATATGAACCAAGTTTCTAGTCTCTATGTTCATTACTTTAAGATTAAAACTGGCCGTATGGTTGCTGGACGGAATTTTACCTTTTGCTTGACCTTGACCTTTGAATCAACTTTGACCTTCAACCTTAACATGTATCAACTGGCGTGGATTTTCATACATTCAAATATGAACCAAGTTTGAATTTTCTGTGACTACGATATCCAAACCTATGGCTGATTACGTGAATTGGACATTTTGCTTGACCGTGACCTGGCCCTTTGACCTTGACCTTCCAAAATTTCATCATTTCCAGCTTTATACATAACAGTTAAACCCTTTTCATTACTCTATGTTTAGAATTGTGGCCAGGAAGCTGTTCACAAACAAACACACACACAAACACACAACCTCTTTCCACCTTCGTTGGCGAAGTAAAAAAAAATATATAAGAAAAATAACTAATTCTAGCAATGACTCCTATCTCACAATTTCAGAGGACATTATTGCATAAATTCTTTGACGGCTTTTGAATATCCACATGGAATTTTACGCTCTAGTTGTCCCCAAAAACCTGTTTGCTAACGTCAAAATGTCACTGAGATTATTCATAATCTGTATTCAAATAACAATTCTATGAAGCTGAATGCCACTACAAGCTTATTTCAGTATTCCTGATGAATAATTCTCTATAGGAACTGAAATAGTTCCCACACTTTGAAAAGATTATGAGCTACCGCGATGAATAATTGGAAAACTTTCATAATGTCGTAACAGATATTGTGCATTATTAATGTAATCTGCTTTTTCCTTTGAGGTATCCAAAATGCTTCTTGTGTGAGTCAGTGAGTAGTGAGTGGGTAAATGAGTGAGTGAATGAATGAATCAGTGAGTGGGTGAAAGAGTGAGAGAGTGAGTGAGTGAGTGAATGCATGGAGGATTGAGTGAGTGATTGAATGAGTGAGTGAGCTGCTGAATGAGTGAATGAATGTGTGACTGAATGAATGATTGAATAAATGAATGAGTGAATGAATGATTGAGTGAATGAATGAATGAATGAGCGAGTGAGTTAGTGAATGATTGAGTGAGTGAATTAATGAATAAATAAATGAGTGAATAAATGAATGAGTGAGTGAGTGAGTGAATGAATGAATGAATGAATGAGTGAGTGAGTGAGTGAATGATTGAGTGCGTGAATGAATGAATGTGTGAGTTATTGATTGAGTGAGTGAATGAGTGAATGAATGAATGAGTGAATGAATAAATGAATGAGTGAGTGAATGAGAGAGTGATAGAGTGAATGATTGAGAGAATGAATGAATGAGGGGGTGATTTCCTATGCCCTTAAGCAACTCAATATATAGGGCATTCTTCTTCCTTATGATTAGCCCTAACGACCCAACTACCGCTATTCGCTTCCCCGTCACTAAAATTAATCTAA
>NC_090727.1:71011407-71029212 GCF_036898095.1 Palaemon carinicauda | reverse complement strand
CATCATCGCTACAGACAGAGAGAGAGGGAGAGAGAGAGAGAGAGAGAGAGAGAGAGAGAGAGAAGCAGACCTTCACTCTCTGGTCAGCTATCCGTTTTCTGTTTACGATCGTCATCATCGCTACAGACAGAGAGAGAGAGAGAGAGAGAGAGAGAGAAGCAGACCTTCACTTTTTGGTCAGCTATCCGTTTTCTGTTTACGATCGTCATCATCGCTACAGACAGAGAGAGAGAGAGAGAGAGAGAGAGAGAGAAGCAGACCACTTTCTGGTCAGCTATCCGTTTTCTGTTTACGATCGTCATCATCGCTACAGACAGAGAGAGAGAGAGAGAGAGAGAGAAGCAGACCTTCACTTTCTGGTCAGCTATCCGTTTTCTGTTTACGATCGTCATCATCGCTACAGACAGAGAGAGAGAGAGAGAGAGAGAGAAGCAGACCTTCACTTTCTGGTCAGCTATCCGTTTTCTGTATACGATCGTCATCATCGCTACAGACAGAGAGAGAGAGAGAGAGAGAGAGAGAGAGAGAGAAGCAGACCTTCACTTTCTGGTCAGCTATCCGTTTTCTGTATACGATCGTCATCATCGCTACAGACAGAGAGAGAGAGAGAGAGAGAGAAGCAGACCTTCACTTTCTGGTCAGCTATCCGTTTTCTGTTTACGATCGTCATCATCGCTACAGACAGAGAGAGAGAGAGAGAGAGAGAGAAGCAGACCTTCACTTTCTGGTCAGCTATCCGTTTTCTGTATACGATCGTCATCATCGCTACAGACAGAGAGAGAGAGAGAGAGAGAGAGAGAGAGAAGCAGACCTTCACTTTCTGGTCAGCTATCCATTTTCTGTATACGATCGTCATCATCGCTACAGACAGAGAGAGAGAGAGAGAGAGAGAGAGAGAAGCAGACCTTCACTTTCTGGTCAGCTATCCGTTTTCTGTTTATGATCGTCATCATCGCTACAGAGAGAGGGAGAGAGAGAGAGAGAGAGAGAGAGAGAGAGAAGCAGATCTTCACTTTCTGGTCAGCTATCCGTTTTCTGTTTACGATCGTCATCATCGCTACAGACAGAGAGAGAGAGAGAGAGAGAGAGAGAGAGAAGCAGACCTTCACTTTCTGGTCAGCTATCCGTTTTCTGTTTACGATCGTCATCATTGCTACAGACAGAGAGAGAGAGAGAGAGAGAGAGAGAGAGAGAGAGAGAGAAGCAGACCTTCACTTTCTGGTCAGCTATCCGTTTTCTGTATACGATCGTCATCATCGCTACAGACAGACAGAGAGAGAGAGAGAGAGAGAGAGAGAAGCAGACCTTCACTTTCTGGTCAGCTATCCGTTTTCTGTTTACGATCGCTATCCGTTTTCTGTTTACGATCGTCATCATCGCTACAGACAGAGAGAGAGAGAGAGAGAGAGAGAGAGAAGCAGACCTTCACTTTCTGGTCAGCTATCCGTTTTCTGTTTACGATCGTCATCATCGCTACAGACAGAGAGAGAGAGAGAGAGAGAGAAGCAGACCTTCACTTTCTGGTCAGCTATCCGTTTTCTGTTTACGATCGTCATCATCGCTACAGACAGACAGAGAGAGAGAGAGAGAGAGAAGCAGACCTTCACTTTCTGGTCAGCTATCCGTTTTCTGTTTACGATCGTCATCATCGCTACAGACAGAGAGAGAGAGAGAGAGGAAGAGAGAGAGAGAGAGAGAAAGAGAGAGAGAGAGAAGCAGACCTTCACTTTCTGGTCAGCTATCCGTTTTCTGTTTACGATCGTCATCATCGCTACAGACAGAGAGAGAGAGAGAGAGAGAGAGAGAGAAGCAGACCTTCACTTTCTGGTCAACTATCCGTTTTCTGTTTACGATCGTCATCATGGCTACAGACAGAGAGAGAGAGAGAGAGAGAGAGAGAGAAGCAGACCTTCACTTTCTGGTCAGCTATCCGTTTTCTGTTTACGATCGTCATCATCGCTACAGACAGAGAGAGAGAGAGAGAGAGAGAGAGAGAGAGAAGCAGACCTTCACTTTCTGGTCAGCTATCCGTTTTCCGTTTACGATCGTCATCATCGCTACAGACAGAGAGAGAGAGAGAGAGAGAGAGAAGCAGACCTTCACTTTCTGGTCAGCTATCCGTTTTCTGTATACGATCGTCATCATCGCTACAGACAGAGAGAGAGAGAGAGAGAGAGAGAAGCAGACCTTCACTTTCTGGTCAGCTATCCGTTTTCTGTTTACGATCGTCATCATCGCTACAGACAGAGAGAGAGAGAGAGAGAGAGAGAGAGAGAGAGAGAAGCAGACCTTCATTTTCTGGTCAGCTATCCGTTTTCTGTTTACGATCGTCATCATCGCTACAGACAGAGAGAGAGAGAGAGAGAGAGAGAGAGAGAGAGAGAGAAGCAGACCTTCACTTTCTGGTCAGCTATCCGTTTTCTGTATACGATCGTCATCATCGCTACAGACAGAGAGAGAGAGAGAGAGAGAGAGAGAGAGAGAGAAGCAGACCTTCACTTTCTGGTCAGCTATCCGTTTTCTGTTTACGATCGTCATCATCGCTACAGACAGAGAGAGAGAGAGAGAGAGAGAGAGAGAGAAGCAGACCTTCACTTTCTGGTCAGCTATCCGTTTTCTGTTTACGATCGTCATCATCGCTACAGACAGAGAGAGAGAGAGAGAGAGAGAGAGAGAGAGAGAGAAGCAGACCTTCACTTTCTGGTCAGCTATCCGTTTTCTGTATACGATCGTCATCATCGCTACAGACAGAGAGAGAGAGAGAGAGAGAGAGGGAGAGAGAGAGAGAGAAGCAGACCTTCACTTTCTGGTCAGCTATCCGTTTTCTGTATACGATCGTCATCATCGCTACAGACAGAGAGAGAGAGAGAGAGAGAGAGAGAGAGAGAGAAGCAGACCTTCACTTTCTGGTCAGCTATCCGTTTTCTGTTTACGATCGTCATCATCGCTACAGACAGAGAGAGAGAGAGAAAGAGTGAGAAGCAGACCTTCACTTTCTGGTCAGCTATCCGTTTTCTGTATACGATCGTCATCATCGCTACAGACAGAGAGAGAGAGAGAGAGAGAGAGAGAGAGAGAGAAGCAGACCTTCACTTTCTGGTCAGCTATCCGTTTTCTGTATACGATCGTCATCATCGCTACAGACAGAGAGAGAGAGAGAGAGAGAGAGAGAGAGAGAGAAGCAGACCTTCACTTTCTGGTCAGCTATCCGTTTTCTGTTTACGATCGTCATCATCGCTACAGACAGAGAGAGAGAGAGAGAGAGAGAGAGAGAGAGAAGCAGACCTTCACTTTCTGGTCAGCTATCCGTTTTCTGTATACGATCGTCATCATCGCTACAGACAGAGAGAGAGAGAGAGAGAGAGAGAGAAGCAGACCTTCACTTTCTGGTCAGCTATCCGTTTTCTGTATACGATCGTCATCATCGCTACAGACAGAGAGAGAGAGAGAGAGAGAGAGAGAGAAGCAGACCTTCACTTTCTGGTCAGCTATTCGTTTTCTGTTTACGATCGTCATCATCGCTACAGACAGAGAGAGAGAGAGAGAGAGAGAGAGAGAGAGAGAGAAGCAGACCTTCACTTTCTGGTCAGCTATCCGTTTTCTGTTTACGATCGTCATCATCGCTACAGACAGAGAGGGAGAGAGAGAGAGAGAGAGAGAGAGAGAGAAGCAGACCTTCACTTTCTGGTCAGCTATCCGTTTTCTGTTTACGATCGTCATCATCGCTACAGACAGAGAGAGAGTGAGAGAGAGAGAGAGAGAGAGAGAGAAGCAGACCTTCACTTTCTGGTCAGCTATCCGTTTTCTGTTTACGATCGTCATCATCGCTACAGACAGAGAGAGAGAGAGAGAGAGAGAGAGAGAGAAGCAGACCTTCACTTTCTGGTCAGCTATCCGTTTTCTGTATATGATCGTCATCATCGCTACAGACAGAGAGAGAGAGAGAGAGAGAGAGAGAGAGAGAGAAGCAGACCTTCACTTTCTGGTCAGCTATCCGTTTTCTGTTTACGATCGTCATCATCGCTACAGACAGAGAGAGAGAGAGAGAGAGAGAGAGAGAGAGAGAAGCAGACCTTCACTTTCTGGTCAGCTATCCGTTTTCTGTTTACGATCGTCATCATCGCTACAGACAGAGAGAGAGAGAGAGAGAGAGAGAGAGAGAGAGAGAAGCAGACCTTCACTTTCTGGTCAGCTATCCGTTTTCTGTTTACGATCGTCATCATCGCTACAGACAGAGAGAGAGAGAGAGAGAGAGAGAGAAGCAGACCTTCACTTTCTGGTCAGCTATCCGTTTTCTGTATACGATCGTCATCATTGCTACAGACAGAGAGAGAGAGAGAGAGAGAGAGAGAGAGAAGCAGACCTTCACTTTCTGGTCAGCTATTAGTTTTCTGTATACGATCGTCATCATCGCTACAGACAGAGAGAGAGAGAGAGAGAGAAGCAGACCTTCACTTTCTGGTCAGCTATCCGTTTTCTGTTTACGATCGTCATCATCGCTACAGACAGAGAGAGAGAGAGAGAGAGAGAGAGAGAGAGAGAGAGAGAGAAGCAGACCTTCACTTTTTGGTCAGCTATCCGTTTTCTGTTTACGATCGTCATCATCGCTACAGACAGAGAGAGAGAGAGAG
Organism: Palaemon carinicauda; assembly: GCF_036898095.1. Lineage (NCBI taxonomy): Eukaryota > Metazoa > Arthropoda > Malacostraca > Decapoda > Palaemonidae > Palaemon > Palaemon carinicauda. The sequence continues at coordinate 71,024,581 of NC_090727.1, read as the reverse complement.
AGAGAGAGAGAGAGAAGCAGACCACTTTCTGGTCAGCTATCCGTTTTCTGTTTACGATCGTCATCATCGCTACAGACAGAGAGAGAGAGAGAGAGAGAGAGAGAAGCAGACCTTCACTTTCTGGTCAGCTATCCGTTTTCTGTTTACGATCGTCATCATCGCTACAGACAGAGAGAGAGAGAGAGAGAGAGAGAGAGAGAGAAGCAGACCTTCACTTTCTGGTCAGCTATCCGTTTTCTGTATACGATCGTCATCATCGCTACAGACAGAGAGAGAGAGAGAGAGAGAGAGAGAGAGAGAGAGAGAAGCAGACCTTCACTTTCTGGTCAGCTATCCGTTTTCTGTTTACGATCGTCATCATCGCTACAGACAGAGAGAGAGAGAGAGAGAGAGAGAAGCAGACCTTCACTTTCTGGTCAGCTATCCGTTTTCTGTATACGATCGTCATCATCGCTACAGACAGAGAGAGAGAGAGAGAGAGAGAGAGAGAAGCAGACCTTCACTTTCTGGTCAGCTATCCGTTTTCTGTATACGATCGTCATCATCGCTACAGACAGACGGAGAGAGAGAGAAGCAGACCTTCACTTTCTGGTCAGCTATCTGTTTTCTGTTTACGATCGTCATCATCGCTACAGACAGAGAGAGAGAGAGAGAGAGAGAGAGAGAGAGAAGCAGACCTTCACTTTCTGGTCAGCTATCCGTTTTCTGTATACGATCGTCATCATCGCTACAGACAGAGAGAGAGAGAGAGAGAGAGAGAGAAGCAGACCTTCACTTTCTGGTCAGCTATCCGTTTTCTGTATACGATCGTCATCATCGCTACAGACAGAGAGAGAGAGAGAGAGAGAGAGAGAGAAGCAGACCTTCACTTTCTGGTCAGCTATCCGTTTTCTGTATACGATCGTCATCATCGCTACAGACAGAGAGATAGAGAGAGAGAGAGAGAGAGAGAGAAGCAGATCTTCACTTTCTGGTCAGCTATCCGTTTTCTGTTTACGATCGTCATCATCGCTACAGACAGAGAGAGAGAGAGAGAGGGAGAGAGAGAGAGAGAGAGAGAGAGAAGCAGATCTTCACTTTCTGGTCAGCTATCCGTTTTCTGTTTACGATCGTCATCATCGCTACAGACAGAGAGAGAGAGAGAGAGAGAGAGAGAGAGAAGCAGACCTTCACTTTCTGGTCAGCTATCCGTTTTCTGTATACGATCGTCATCATCGCTACAGACAGAGAGAGAGAGAGAGAGAGAGAGAGAGAGAGAAGCAGACCTTCACTTTCTGGTCAGCTATCCGTTTTCTGTATACGATCGTCATCATCGCTACAGACAGAGAGAGAGAGAGAGAGAGAGAGAGAGAGAGAGAGGGAGAAGCAGACCTTCACTTTCTGGTCAGCTATCCGTTTTCTGTATACGATCGTCATCATCGCTACAGACAGAGAGAGAGAGAGAGAGAGAGAGAGAGAGAGAAGCAGACCTTCACTTTCTGGTCAGCTATCCGTTTTCTGTTTACGATCGTCATCATCGCTACAGACAGAGAGAGAGAGAGAAAGAGTGAGAAGCAGACCTTCACTTTCTGGTCAGCTATCCGTTTTCTGTATACGATCGTCATCATCGCTACAGACAGAGAGAGAGAGAGAGAGAGAGAGAGAGAGAGAGAGAGAGAAGCAGACCTTCACTTTCTGGTCAGCTATCCGTTTTCTGTATACGATCGTCATCATCGCTACAGACAGAGAGAGAGAGAGAGAGAGAGAGAGAGAGAGAGAGAAGCAGACCTTCACTTTCTGGTCAGCTATCCGTTTTCTGTTTACGATCGTCATCATCGCTACAGACAGAGAGAGAGAGAGAGAGAGAGAGAGAGAGAGAGAGAAGCAGACCTTCACTTTCTGGTCAGCTATCCGTTTTCTGTATACGATCGTCATCATCGCTACAGACAGAGAGAGAGAGAGAGAGAGAGAGAGAGAAGCAGACCTTCACTTTCTGGTCAGCTATCCGTTTTCTGTATACGATCGTCATCATCGCTACAGACAGAGAGAGAGAGAGAGAGAGAGAGAGAGAGAGAGAGAAGCAGACCTTCACTTTCTGGTCAGCTATCCGTTTTCTGTATACGATCGTCATCATCGCTACAGACAGAGAGAGAGAGAGAGAGAGAGAGAGAGAGAGAGAAGCAGACCTTCACTTTCTGGTCAGCTATCCGTTTTCTGTTTACGATCGTCATCATCGCTACAGACAGAGAGGGAGAGAGAGAGAGAGAGAGAGAGAAGCAGACCTTCACTTTCTGGTCAGCTATCCGTTTTCTGTTTACGATCGTCATCATCGCTACAGACAGAGAGAGAGTGAGAGAGAGAGAGAGAGAGAGAGAGAGAAGCAGACCTTCACTTTCTGGTCAGCTATCCGTTTTCTGTTTACGATCGTCATCATCGCTACAGACAGAGAGAGAGAGAGAGAGAGAGAGAGAGAGAAGCAGACCTTCACTTTCTGGTCAGCTATCCGTTTTCTGTTTACGATCGTCATCATCGCTACAGACAGAGAGAGAGAGAGAGAGAGAGAGAGAGAGAGAGAAGCAGACCTTCACTTTCTGGTCAGCTATCCGTTTTCTGTTTACGATCGTCATCATCGCTACAGACAGAGAGAGAGAGAGAGAGAGAGAGAGAGAGAGAAGCAGACCTTCACTTTCTGGTCAGCTATCCGTTTTCTGTTTACGATCGTCATCATCGCTACAGACAGAGAGAGAGAGAGAGAGAGAGAGAGAGAGAGAGAGAGAAGCAGACCTTCACTTTCTGGTCAGCTATCCGTTTTCTGTTTACGATCGTCATCATCGCTACAGACAGAGAGAGAGAGAGAGAGAGAGAGAGAGAGAGAGAGAAGCAGACCTTCACTTTCTGGTCAGCTATCCGTTTTCTGTATACGATCGTCATCATTGCTACAGACAGAGAGAGAGAGAGAGAGAGAGAGAGAGAAGCAGACCTTCACTTTCTGGTCAGCTATTAGTTTTCTGTATACGATCGTCATCATCGCTACAGACAGAGAGAGAGAGAGAGAGAGAAGCAGACCTTCACTTTCTGGTCAGCTATCCGTTTTCTGTTTACGATCGTCATCATCGCTACAGACAGAGAGAGAGAGAGAGAGAGAGAGAGAGAGAGAAGCAGACCTTCACTTTTTGGTCAGCTATCCGTTTTCTGTTTACGATCGTCATCATCGCTACAGACAGAGAGAGAGAGAGAGAGAGAGAGAGAGAGAGAGAAGCAGACCACTTTCTGGTCAGCTATCCGTTTTCTGTTTACGATCGTCATCATCGCTACAGACAGAGAGAGAGAGAGAGAGAGAGAGAGAGAGAAGCAGACCTTCACTTTCTGGTCAGCTATCCGTTTTCTGTTTACGATCGTCATCATCGCTACAGACAGAGAGAGAGAGAGAGAGAGAGAGAGAGAGAAGCAGACCTTCACTTTCTGGTCAGCTATCCGTTTTCTGTATACGATCGTCATCATCGCTACAGACAGAGAGAGAGAGAGAGAGAGAGAGAGAGAGAAGCAGACCTTCACTTTCTGGTCAGCTATCCGTTTTCTGTTTACGATCGTCATCATCGCTACAGACAGAGAGAGAGAGAGAGAGAGAGAGAGAGAGAAGCAGACCTTCACTTTCTGGTCAGCTATCCGTTTTCTGTATACGATCGTCATCATCGCTACAGACAGAGAGAGAGAGAGAGAAGCAGACCTTCACTTTCTGGTCAGCTATCCGTTTTCTGTATACGATCGTCATCATCGCTACAGACAGACGGAGAGAGAGAGAAGCAGACCTTCACTTTCTGGTCAGCTATCTGTTTTCTGTTTACGATCGTCATCATCGCTACAGACAGAGAGAGAGAGAGAGAGAGAGAGAGAGAGAGAAGCAGACCTTCACTTTCTGGTCAGCTATCCGTTTTCTGTATACGATCGTCATCATCGCTACAGACAGAGAGAGAGAGAGAGAGAGAGAGAGAGAGAAGCAGACCTTCACTTTCTGGTCAGCTATCCGTTTTCTGTATACGATCGTCATCATCGCTACAGACAGAGAGAGAGAGAGAGAGAGAGAGAGAGAGAAGCAGACCTTCACTTTCTGGTCAGCTATCCGTTTTCTGTATACGATCGTCATCATCGCTACAGACAGAGAGAGAGAGAGAGAGAGAGAGAGAGAGAGAAGCAGATCTTCACTTTCTGGTCAGCTATCCGTTTTCTGTTTACGATCGTCATCATCGCTACAGACAGAGAGAGAGAGAGAGAGAGGGAGAGAGAGAGAGAGAGAGAGAGAGAAGCAGATCTTCACTTTCTGGTCAGCTATCCGTTTTCTGTATACGATCGTCATCATCGCTACAGACAGAGAGAGAGAGAGAGAGAGAGAGAGAGAGAGAAGCAGACCTTCACTTTCTGGTCAGCTATCCGTTTTCTGTATACGATCGTCATCATCGCTACAGACAGAGAGAGAGAGAGAGAGAGAGAGAGAGAGAGAGAAGCAGACCTTCACTTTCTGGTCAGCTATCCGTTTTCTGTATACGATCGTCATCATCGCTACAGACAGAGAGAGAGAGAGAGAGAGAGAGAGAAGCAGATCTTCACTTTCTGGTCAGCTATCCGTTTTCTGTATACGATCGTCATCATCGCTACAGACAGAGAGAGAGAGAGAGAGAGAGAGAGAGAGAGAGAGAAGCAGACCTTCACTTTCTGGTCAGCTATCCGTTTTCTGTATACGATCGTTATCATCGCTACAGACAGAGAGAGAGAGAGAGAGAGAGAGAGAGAAGCAGACCTTCACTTTCTGGTCAGCTATCCGTTTTCTGTTTACGATCGTCATCATCGCTACAGACAGAGAGAGAGAGAGAGAGAGAGAGAGAGAGAAGCAGACCTTCACTTTCTGGTCAGCTATCCGTTTTCTGTTTACGATCGTCATCATCGCTACAGACAGAGAGAGAGAGAGAGAGAGAGAGAGAGAGAGAAGCAGACCTTCACTTTCTGGTCAGCTATCCGTTTTCTGTATACGATCGTTATCATCGCTACAGACAGAGAGAGAGAGAGAGAGAGAGAGAGAGAGAGAAGCAGACCTTCACTTTCTGGTCAGCTATCCGTTTTCTGTATACGATCGTTATCATCGCTACAGACAGAGAGAGAGAGAGAGAGAGAGAGAGAGAGAGAAGCAGACCTTCACTTTCTGGTCAGCTATCCGTTTTCTGTTTACGATCGTCATCATCGCTACAGACAGAGAGAGAGAGAGAGAGAGAGAGAGAGAGAAGCAGACCTTCACTTTCTGGTCAGCTATCCGTTTTCTGTATACGATCGTTATCATCGCTACAGACAGAGAGAGAGAGAGAGAGAGAGAGAGAGAGAGAGAGAAGCAGACCTTCACTTTCTGGTCAGCTATCCGTTTTCTGTTTACGATCGTCATCATCGCTACAGACAGAGAGAGAGAGAGAGAGAGAGAGAGAGAGAGAGAAGCAGACCTTCACTTTCTGGTCAGCTATCCGTTTTCTGTATACGATCGTCATCATCGCTACAGACAGAGAGAGAGAGAGAGAGAGAGAGAGAGAGAGAAGCAGACCTTCACTTTCTGGTCAGCTATCCGTTTTCTGTATACGATCGTCATCATCGCTACAGACAGAGAGAGAGAGAGAGAGAGAGAGAGAGAGAGAGAAGCAGACCTTCACTTTCTGGTCAGCTATCCGTTTTCTGTATACGATCGTCATCATCGCTACAGAGAGAGAGAGAGAGAGAGAGAGAGAGAGAAGCAGACCTTCACTTTCTGGTCAGCTATCCGTTTTCTGTATACGATCGTTATCATCGCTACAGACAGAGAGAGAGAGAGAGAGAGAGAGAGAGAGAGAGAGAAGCAGACCTTCACTTTCTGGTCAGCTATCCGTTTTCTGTTTACGATCGTCATCATCGCTACAGACAGAGAGAGAGAGAGAGAGAGAGAGAGAGAGAGAGAAGCAGACCTTCACTTTCTGGTCAGCTATCCGTTTTCTGTTTACGATCGTCATCATCGCTACAGACAGAGAGAGAGAGAGAGAGAGAGAGAGAGAAGCAGACCTTCACTTTCTGGTCAGCTATCCGTTTTCTGTTTACGATCGTCATCATCGCTACAGACAGAGAGAGAGAGAGAGAGAGAGAGAGAGAAGCAGACCTTCACTTTCTGGTCAGCTATCCGTTTTCTGTATACGATCGTCATCATCGCTACAGACAGAGAGAGAGAGAGAGAGAGAGAGAGAGAGAGAGAGAAGCAGACCTTCACTTTCTGGTCAGCTATCCGTTTTCTGTATACGATCGTCATCATCGCTACAGACAGAGAGAGAGAGAGAGAGAGAGAGAGAGAGAGAGAGAAGCAGACCTTCACTTTCTGGTCAGCTATCCGTTTTCTGTATACGATCGTCATCATCGCTACAGACAGAGAGAGAGAGAGAGAGAGAGAGAGAGAGAGAGAGAAGCAGACCTTCACTTTCTGGTCAGCTATCCGTTTTCTGTATACGATCGTCATCATCGCTACAGACAGAGAGAGAGAGAGAGAGAGAGAGAGAGAGAGAGAGAAGCAGACCTTCACTTTCTGGTCAGCTATCCGTTTTCTGTATACGATCGTCATCATCGCTACAGACAGAGAGAGAGAGAGAGAGAGAGAGAGAGAGAAGCAGACCTTCACTTTCTGGTCAGCTATCCGTTTTCTCTTTACGATCGTCATCATCGCTACAGACAGAGAGAGAGAGAGAGAGAGAGAGAGAGAGAAGCAGACCTTCACTTTCTGGTCAGCTATCCGTTTTCTGCATACGATCGTCATCATCGCTACAGACAGAGAGAGAGAGAGAGAGAGAGAGAGAGAGAGAAGCAGACCTTCACTTTCTGGTCAGCTATCCGTTTTCTGTATACGATCGTCATCATCGCTACAGACAGAGAGAGAGAGAGAGAGAGAGAGAGAGAGAGAAGCAGACCTTCACTTTCTGGTCAGCTATCCGTTTTCTGTATACGATCGTCATCATCGCTACAGGTAGAGAGAGAGAGAGAGAGAGAGAGAGAGAGAGAAGCAGACCTTCACTTTCTGGTCAGCTATCCGTTTTCTGTTTACGATCGTCATCATCGCTACAGACAGAGAGAGAGAGAGAGAGAGAGAGAGAGAGAGAGAGAGAAGCAGACCTTCACTTTCTGGTCAGCTATCCGTTTTCTGTATACGATCGTCATCATCGCTACAGACAGAGAGAGAGAGAGAGAGAGAGAGAAGCAGACCTTCACTTTCTGGTCAGCTATCCGTTTTCTGTTTACGATCGTCATCATCGCTACAGACAGAGAGAGAGAGAGAGAGAGAGAGAGAGAGAAGCAGACCTTCACTTTCTGGTCAGCTATCCGTTTTCTGTATACGATCGTCATCATCGCTACAGACAGAGAGAGAGAGAGAGAAGCAGACCTTCACTTTCTGGTCAGCTATCCGTTTTCTGTATACGATCGTCATCATCGCTACAGACAGAGAGAGAGAGAGAGAGAGAGAGAGAGAGAGAGAGAAGCAGACATTCACTTTCTGGTCAGCTATCCGTTTTCTGTATACGATCGTCATCATCGCTACAGAGAGAGAGAGAGAGAGAGAGAGAGAGAGAGAGAGAGAAGCAGACCTTCACTTTCTGGTCAGCTATCCGTTTTCTGTTTACGATCGTCATCATCGCTACAGACAGAGAGAGAGAGAGAGAGAGAGAGAGAGAGAGAAGCAGACCTTCACTTTCTGGTCAGCTATCCGTTTTCTGTATACGATCGTCATCATCGCTACAGACAGAGAGAGAGAGAGAGAGAGAGAGAGAGAGAAGCAGACATTCACTTTCTGGTCAGCTATCCGTTTTCTGTATACGATCGTCATCATCGCTACAGACAGACAGAGAGAGAGAGAGAGAGAGAGAGAGAGAAGCAGACCTTCACTTTCTGGTCAGCTATCCGTTTTCTGTTTACGATCGTCATCATCGCTACAGACAGAGAGAGAGAGAGAGAGAGAGAGAGAGAGAAGCAGACATTCACTTTCTGGTCAGCTATCCGTTTTCTGTATACGATCGTCATCATCGCTACAGACAGAGAGAGAGAGAGAGAGAGAGAGAGAGAGAGAGAGAAGCAGACCTTCACTTTCTGGTCAGCTATCCGTTTTCTGTTTACGATCGTCATCATCGCTACAGACAGAGAGAGAGAGAGAGAGAGAGAGAGAAGCAGACCTTCACTTTCTGGTCAGCTATCCGTTTTCTGTTTACGATCGTCATCATCGCTACAGACAGAGAGAGAGAGAGAGAGAGAGAGAGAGAGAGAGAGAGAAGCAGACCTTCACTTTCTGGTCAGCTATCCGTTTTCTGTATACGATCGTCTTCATCGCTACAGACAGAGAGAGAGAGAGAGAGAGAGAGAGAGAGAGAGAAGCAGACCTTCACTTTCTGGTCAGCTATCCGTTTTCTGTTTACGATCGTCATCATCGCTACAGACATCTATAAAACCTGATTCTTTGACAACAGTCAGTTTAGCAGTTAACTTTAGTTGCGCCATCACTTTCTCGTCTACTGTACATTCTATGTGTCTCTTGTTCGATAGTGGGCAGTAATTTATCGATTATGGTTAAAACTAACCCATTTGGTATAAGGATTTACTTTAAAGAGATTATGCTTTCATATGGAAAATTACTGGAACACAGATTCTGTCTTATTCAAACGCATGATATTTTTAAATGTCATTCACCACCAGGTTTAAACTTTTTAAGGTAATTACCTTATTTTCAGGTAATTTGCATGGTTTTAAGGTAATTTCAAATTTTTCAAGGTAATTTGCCTCGTTTTAAGGTAATTTTTAAGGTAATGGTATTTGTAAGGTAATATCGGTTTTACTAGCTTTAAATTTAAGGAAGTTGGAAAAGTTTCAAGGTAATCTAGGGTAAAAAAGCAGCATCATCAAAGGTAATAGCTATATGTTCAACTATAAACCCTGTTAACCACTTACACACACACACACACACGCTTCCTGGATATCTTAAAAACATTAACAACGTTAAAACAGATATTTCATATATAAACTATAAAAAAACTTATGTCAGCCTGTTCAACATAAAAAACATTTATTCACACACACACACACACACACATATATATATATATATATATATATATATAAAATATATATATATATACCTGTATGTATACTAATTTATATATATATATATATATATATATAGTATATAAAATTTAAATACACACATTTATCGCGATCATGATGAATCAATAATAAAAAGGATAAACAAAGTATTTCCCCCTCTAACTCTTCTGCTATTAGAAGGAACAAGTATAAAATCCATTACAATCTTTTCCAGCTAAAATTAGCTCAAAAAATGACTCAATACTTCTATGGAAGAGAGAGAATATTGTTTCCGGTGAATAAATAACTCGGGCTAAAATTCTGTTCGAATCAATTAGGCAATTAAACAAAATATAGGGCTATTAGCACAAGATGTTCTAATAATTAGATGGGCTGTCCTAATAGTACTTTATTTCCCATTAATTAAATAAAATAAATTGCACTTTAGTTATTAGTAAGGAAAGGATTTTAGATAAATGGTCCCGAACCTGTTTTAAAGAAATGGTATATTTCTGTTATATGATGGACAAAACTTTTTTTTTTTTTTTTTTTTTTTTTGTCATTTAATACGTTTTCGAGGATATATAGGATATTAAACGTAACGTTTCGAAGAGGTCCTAATATGAGCAACTGTCCCCCCCCCCCAAAAAAAAAAAAAGTTTCAATTGTAAAGAAATGGGATATGTCTGTTATATGATGGACAAAACGTTTTTTTTTTTTTTGTCATTTAATAAGTTTTCGAGGATATATAGGATATTAAACGTAACGTTTTGACGAGGTCCTAATATGAGCAACTGTCACCCCCCCCCCCCCCACAAAAAAAAGTTTTAATCGTAAAAAAATGGGAAATTTCTGTTATGATAACGATGGTCAAAATTTTTAACTGGGTTCCACAAGGCACTAGAAGAGTTGGAAGACCCAGGCCTACATGGCTGAGGACTATGAAGCGTGAAGTAGATTATAAATGGAGAAGTATTGAATTAAAAGCTCAAGATAGAGAAGACTGGCGAAATCCAACCGAGGCCCTTTGCGTCAATAGGCGTAGGAGGAGATGATGATGATGAATGATGGTCAAAACGTTTTGTTATTTAATACGTTTTCGAGAATATAGAGGATATTAAACAAGGTATTTCGACGAGATCCTAACATAAGTAACTATTGGAGAAAAAAAAAAAAAAAAAAAAAAAAAAAAAAAATTCAGAAGTTTCAATCGAACCTTTTCTAAAGAAATAGGATATTTCTATTATAATAATGATGGTCAAAAAGTTTTGTTATTCAAAACGTTTTGCAGTAATCTAAAAAAAACATTGGCCAAAAAAAAAAAAAAAATCCTGCGTTACCTATCTTAAATGTTTTAACCGAACCTTTTGTAAAAAAAAAAAAAAATAGGATACTTTTGTTATAATAATGATGGTCAAAACGTTTTGTTATTTCAAATGTTTTGAAGGATCCTAAAAAGTTAGCAAAAATAGCTTTTTATGCCTTAGCCATTTTAAAAGTTTCAGCCTCATTATGTAAAATTATTAAAATTATAAATGATATAAATTGATAATATAAAAGATACTCTCAAAACTTATCAAAAGTCTTCTCTATACATAAATTAGCTTTGAGGAAAAACTTGTTTTTGATGAAGTATTTTCATGAAATAACAGCTTTTATAAAGAAAATCAATAAAACCCGAACAGCCTACTGAATCTTTCCAAAAATCTCCTTGTCCAAAAGCAAACTTTAGATTGCCTAAAAATAAACTTTAGATTTCCGAAAAGCAAACTTTAGATTGACCAAAAACAAACTTTAGCTTGCCCAAAATCAAACTATACATTGCTCAAAAGCAAACTTTAGATTGCCCTTAAGCTAACTTTAGATTGCCCAAAAACCAACTTTAGATTGCCTAAAAGGCAAAACTTTAGATTGCCCCAAAAAGCAATTTTTAGATTGCCCAAAACTAAACTTTAGATTGCCCTTAAGCAAACTTTAGATTGCTCAAAAGTAAACTTGACTTGCTCAAAGGCAAACTTTATCTTGGCCACAAGACAAACTTTAGATTGACCAAAAACAAACTTTAGCTTGCCCAAAATCCAACTTTAGTTTGCCCTAAAGCAAATTTTAGATTGCCCAAAAGCAAAGTTTAGATTGCCCAAAAAGCAAACTTTAGCTTGCCAAACAGAAAATTTTAGATTGCCTAAAAATAAACTTTAGATTGCCCAAAGGCAATCTTTAGATTACCCAAAATCAAACTTTAGATTGCCCAAAAGTAAAATTTAGCTTCCCCAAAAACAAACTTTAGATTGCCCAAAAGCAAACTTTAGACTGGCCAAAAGCAAACTTTAGATTGCCCAAAAGCAAACTTTATACGATCGAAACCCGAAAAAAAGAAGCACCAACAGACAGTGAAATAGATTAAAAACAAACTCTGCCATCAACACCACCAGGGGAGAGATACCGCGGAAGTGGTACATTCAAAGCCAGTTATTTGCAATTAAACCTTCTGACACCCTACACCTCGAGGTATGCAAGCGGTGGGTTACACCGTCAAAGAGATACGAATTCAATGGTCAGAGAGATAATGGGTGTAAAAAGGTTTATTATTATTATTATTATTATTTCCTGAGCTACAACCCTTGTTGGAAAAGCAGGATGCTATAAGCCTAGGGGCTCCAACGGGGAATATAATTCAGTGAGGAAAGGGAACAAGGAAAATTGAATATTTTAAGAACAGTAATAACATTAAATAAATATTTCCTATATAAACTATAAAAACTTTAACAAAACAAGAGGGCGAGTGTAACCTCAAGCAAAGACAGTGAAAGACCATGGTACAGAGGCTATGGCACTACCCAAGACTAGAGAACAAAGGTTTGATTTTGGAGTGTCCTTCTCCTAGATGATCTGCTTATCATAGCTAAAAAGTTTCTTCTACACTTACCAAGAGGAGAGTGGCCACGTAATATAAAACTGGTTTAAAGGTTTAAAGGCCACTCATGAACGGCAGAGGCAAAGTACAGTGACATTGCCCTTGCAAGCAGGACAACGCCATAGAGACTGACCATATCAAAATCAGCGCCCAAGCCGCCTCTCCACCCAATCTAGGACAAAGGAGGGTCAGGCAATGGCTGCTGATAACTCAGTAGATAGACTTATAGGTTTCCCCAATTCACCCATTCCTAGCTCAAGGATGGTAAGGTTGCAGACACGAAAGGAACTAAGGAGTCTGAGTGGGACTCGAACCCCCGACTGGCGATCACCACGCAGAGACGTTACCAATCAGGCCACAACAACAATAATAATTAATAGTCAAAGAGAGAATGAACACAAAAAGGAATAAGTAATATACAACTGGTGTATGAATATCATTGTACAGTTGGACGCAGGAATTCATGGTACAATTCACTCTGAATTGCACCCAGCCACACTCTTACTGCGCGGCGAGTTCCTGTATTTAAGCCTGGACACCACTTCTTCCTACACTACCTGTTTGGTTATTCTCCGCAATGTAAGGGTATTTCAAGGTGCGCTTCTTCGGAGCGAGGTGTGCCAGGGACTCTTGTATCCAACTGTACTTTAGAGGTAAATAAAAAAAAACCTAAATAGATTGAATAAACAATAGCATTATAAGGTACATGTAAAGGTATTGGCAATAATACGAATAAAATGCAGATTATTAATATTATTATTACTAGCTAACCTACAAAGCTAGTTGGAGAAGCCGAATGCTTTAAGCCCGAGGGCTCCAACAAGGAAAAATAGCCCAGTGAGGAAAGGAAATAAATAAACTGCAAGAGAAGTAACGAACAATTAATATAGAGTATCTTAAGAACAGAAACAACATTAAAATAGATCTTTCATACATAATAAATAAATCTTATCAGGGGAAGAAACTATATGGATTAAAACTTTAATAAATTCTAGCTTTTTACATAACAGTTAATCCCTGTAAGTTTCATTACGATTGAAATTGTGGCCAGGAAGATGTCCACAAACACATAAACAAACACACAAAACAGGGGGTAAAACATAACCTCCTCCCAACTTCGTTGTCGGAGGTAATCAAGCATGGTGCCTAGGTGTGAGATCTGGATAG
>NC_090727.1:70991407-71001407 GCF_036898095.1 Palaemon carinicauda | reverse complement strand
ACCCTTGAAGTCTGAAGTTCTATGAAGATAGACCTTTAGGCATTCTACTGGACATAGAGATGCATCTTCTTTCAGAGGGCAGATTCTCCAGGGACCCCACCTGTTGGTGGGTAACTCATTCTTGGCGAGAAACGTAGGATCCGGAAACAGGTTCAGTTCTTCCCCATCCAGGAACTGAACACGACCTGCCTCTCTCGAGAGGCTACAATCTCACTAACCCTGGCCCCGGACGCGAGTGCAAATTAGGAAAATAACTTTTTGTGTCAAATCCTTTAACGCACATTCTTCATTGCTCAACAGAGAAGCGAAATGAAGAACTTGTCTAAAGACCATGAAATGGGCTTTGGAGGTGCTGAAGGTCTGAGCCTAGCACAGGCTTTCGGGACTTTATTAAAGATCTCGTTACCTAGGTCGACCTGGAAGGCATATAGAATGGGTCTTGTCAAAGCAGACTTACACGCTGAAATCGTGTTCGCTGCCAACCCTTGACCATGGAGGTGGGGAAAAAAGATAAGCAGAAGTCTGTCAAGATCTCCTGCGGAATCTTCACCTTGACAAAAGGCCACCCATTTTCTCCAAGATGACTCATATTGCCTTCTAGTAGATTTGCATTTATATTCCTCAATGAAGTCTATACTGGCTTTCGAAATCCCGAAACGCTTTCTCACCGCTAGGGAGAGAAAATCATGAACTGCAGGGTCCGGGTTTTCTGTAATGAAGCGCAGACAGTTGACTTCTGGACTCGCTGGGTCAGAACTGGATCTGGTAGTGGTACAAACTTCAGCTACAGTTCCAATGCCAGGAGGAACCACACGCTGTTCGGCCACTTGTGGGCCACTATTGCCGCTACCCTTTGAAGGATCTCAGTTTGTTGAGGACCCTCAACAGAAGGTTGTGAGGAGGGAACAGATAAATCTTGGACCATCTGTTCCAGTCGAGGGACATCGCGTCCACTGCTTCCGCTAAGGGGTCCTCGTACGGGGCACGTACAGGGGCAACTTCTTGTTGTCTTTCGTCGCAAAGAGGTCTATCTGCAGTTCTGGGACTGATTCAGAATGAAGGAGAATGATCCTGCGTCTAAGGACCATTCCGACTCTATCGGTGTGAACCTGGATAGAGCGTCCGCTGTCACATTGCGGACTCCTTGAAGGTGAACTGCCGACAGGTACCACTTCTTCTTTTCCGCCAATCGGAAGACGGCCAACATCACCTGGTTGAGAGGTGGTGACCTCGATCCTTGTCGATTCAAGTATCTTACAACTACCTCGCTGTCTATTACCACTTTATGTGGAACGAATGACGCGGGGAGACTTTCTTTAAGGTAAGGAGCACTGCCCTAGCTTCTAGAAAGTTTTATGAGAAAGGTCTTGAATAGCCTGGACCAAGTCCCCTGGACTTTTTTCCGATGAGAGTGACCTCCCCATCCCTCCTTTGAGGCGTCTGAGTGAATCGTCACCGACGGGGGAGGTGGCTGAAGAAGAACCTGACTTCTTTAGATGTCTGGCTTGGGACCAAGGCCTGAGAAGAGTACTTAGCCGAAGCGGCTGGTCTTCTCAGATCTCTTCACGCGTTTGATGCATAACTTCTCCAAACTCCGATTGCATCCTTTAGCTGTGCTCTTAGCACTGGGTCTGTCACCGAAGCAAACTGGAGAGAGCGCAGTACTCTCTCCTGCTCGTGTCTTGATATCCTTTCGGAATCTTGAAGTCTCTTGACAGAACCAGCTATCTCCTTCCTTTTCTTCGCTGGGGTGGAGAAACGGTGTGACAAAAGGTCCCAGTGGATCTTAGCCACTGGAACTTTTGAGATGGAGAAAGTCGAGACTTTTTCTGTTGATCTTGAAGCCTAGGTACTCTAGGAACTGGATCACTGACTGGAAGCTTGCAAGCATTCTGTCTCGGATGCTGCCCACACCAACCAGTCGTCCAGGTAGGCTACTACCTGAATTCCCTTTAGGCGAAATTGTTTGAGAGCTACGCTCGCAAGCTTCGTAAAAATCCTTGGGGCTATGTTTAGCCCGAATGGCATGGCTCCGAAGGCGTATAGTCTTCGCTGTAGCCTGAACCCTAGGTAGGGGGAGAGTCGATGGCTAATTGGAATGTGCCAGTAGGCATCTGACAAGTCTATAGAGACGGAATATGCCCTCTTGGGCAGTAAGGTCCTTATGTGTTGCAGTGTTAGCATTTTGAATTTGCAATTCACTATGAACTTGTTCAGTGGCGACAAGTCCAGAATGACTCTGAGCTTTTCCGAGTCTTTCTTGGGAACACAAAACAGCCTCCCTTAGAAATTGATGGGCTTCACCCTTTTTCTCCAACCGTTCTTGAACGTACTCCTCCATAACGGGGGTGGAGTGTTGGAAAAACCGAAGGTACGGGGGTGGAGTGCTGTACCAGCTCCCGCCCAATCCATTCTTGAGTAGGCTGTGGGCCCAGGGATCGAAGGTCCACCGATCCCGAAATTTAGAAGTCTCCCTCCTACCGGTATCACCTCACTTGGACTGCCGTCCTGAGGTCTTGCCTTCCTGACCACGACCACCCCTGAAGCCCCTTCCCCTTGAGGGGCGTCTAGACGAGCCTCTGGCTGCTCCTCTAGGCTTTGCTCGGAAGGAAGTAGACTGCCCTTCGAACGCTGGGGTGAATGCCGTGGACTGTGTCGACACGGCCTGGGGTACCCACTGAAAGGTGGTCGGGGTTTGTGCTACGATCTGGGGCACTGGGGGCAATGGCAATTGCAGTTGCTGTTGCTGTCTAAGAGGCTTGGCTGGCCGAGACGGTAGCCTAGTCCTCATAGTCTTCCTCTTTGGTTGAGGACCCTCATCCGGGGAAGACTTTCTTTTGATAGCCAGGTCCCACTTCTGGAGAAGGTTTCTATTCTCCAAGGTGGCTTTATCAAAAACTTCTTTGACCAAGTCGGTAGGGAAAAAGGTCTTTTCCCCAAATGTTGGAGGAGATTAGTTTCTTTAGCTCGTGCCTCACTGTAGCCGAGGTAAACACGAACTCCCTACAAGCTCTCCTTGCCTTGACGAAGCCATAAAGGTCCTTCGTAACTGTGGCCAGATGAGGCTTGGCCACTACCATGAACATTTCATGGACCTTGGGGTCACTTGCCATCGTCTCGAGAGTAGTCTGAAGAGACATTGAGGCAGTCAGTCTTTCTTTTGTATCGAACTCACTTCGCAAAAGAAAGTCAGACAGCTTAGGGAGGTCCTTGCCGAACTGACGTCCGGCAATATCAGCCTCCAACTTTCCCACTTAGAACGTAAGATGGACGTCCTTCCAATCTTTGTGGTCCATAGGCAGGGCCAGCGACAAGGGTTTACACTCCTCTAGGGAGGGGCAAGACTTGCCGGCCTCGATTGCTTTTAGTACAGCCAGAAACCCTTTCTGTAAAAGGGGGAAGGCTCTAGTAGGCGAGGACACAAAGGAAGGGAGCTTCCTATTCAATGCAGCTACCTTTGAGTTAGAGAAGCCCCTCTCTTTCATCGAAGATGAAAGTAGAGCTTGAGCCTTAGCATGGTCATCACTATGACCTCCTTCGGCTCTGCCTCCTCCTTTGAAGCTGGTTCCTTCCTCAGCCGGACATAACAGTCCGGATATGGTGCCTTGCTGGGCCAGAATTCCACCCTCCAGGGGAACTGAGCCCAGCATATCCGAGATGACGATCTTTCCAGTCGTCATCGACATGTGCTCAGCATACCTCCATGGGTTAGCATCCGAGCACAAAGGAAGGTCTTTCACATTGAGCTTTTCTGGGGCCCATGTGATTCTGCAAGGCACTGCATTCGCAGTTCCATTGCAGCCGCCTTCTCCTGATTCTCCTTCTGCATTTGTTGGATCATTCCAACAATAGAAGAGAGGGCCTGTCCCAGCTCTACTGGGAGACCGGCCGATGTAGAGGGGCTTGAACTTCATCCTGGGCTTCTGCCAGGAGGTCTTCCTCCTGACACCCGTCCACATCAGATATCCTGTCATTTAGCTGGATGTCTTGCATCGCGACCGCGACTTCAGCATCCACCTGGATCTGAACTTAGGGGATCTCCTCTTGAGGCTGGGGAATCACTGCATCAGCTGATGCCTTAGGGAAAAGATACGCCCTCATCTTCTCACTTGGAAGATAAGGGCCAGAAGTGTACTTTTGGAAGCCCCTTACCCAGGTACGAAGCTTCTTCCTAGCTATTTAAATGTCTCATTAATCAGGTTAGTGCACACAGTACATACCTGAGGGTCCCAATACCGGAGATCATCCTTGGAGACAGCGTATGCTGCGTGTCTCCTACCAAACTCATGTCCGCAGAGGTTCTTGCTGCTGACATTGCAGAAAGCACTTCCCCACTTCGGAGTGTCCTTCTGTAAAGAGAAGAAATTTCCATGAGTATCAAGTGAACTATGTATCACTGGATATGCATAGTATAGCATAACAATTCAGAAATTAAAGACACACACTTGTGTTTCCCTCACAACCCATTGCTGCAGCCTTCCAGATAATAAAATCAAAATGGTTTATCTCTACTAGAGTAACCAATGCAAAGTTTCCAGAGGAAACAGGTGGAGCTCACACCTAGGCAATGATTTTAAAATCCGGGATAATAGACAGGGAAGAACTCTGCTTCTTGTCTGAAGGCAACAGCAAAGGGCCGTGCAAGAAAACACAATAGTGTTAGAAGATACAGTGCTGTACCTAAACTTTTACTATAGTTTTCTTCTTACTGTATATGCTATACAGAAGAATACTAGTACAGTATAGGAGGATGTGTGCCGGCCTGCCTTTGCCGGCCGGCACACACCACAATTAGCTTTAAAGTATACTACTTAACAGCTATAGGGCGGCAGCCCTCTGGTTCAAATGCCTGTGCCGGCGGCAGCAGCTGCCGGCCAGCAACAGCCAGTGTTGGCCGGCAATGATTGCCGGCCAGCAACTACACAAGGTAGTACCCAGCTGCCGGCCACACTCTTGGTGACCGGCAGACAAGGACTGACATAAGCCGGCCGGCAAAGGTACAAGACCGATGCCAGCCGGCAGCATAAGAACCAGAAGACTACACCTGCCCGGCTGCCGGCCTCATAGGCCGGCAGCCGGGACAGGTACAGCACTAGAAGAAAATAGAATGGATGCCGGGATAAGAGTGTACACAACCCCCGAGCCCGGCAACCGAAAGAGTGCATATAAGGAAGGGGAGAAGCTTAATTCAGGCTTCCTTGACCAATGCCGTCCGGCTCTGCCGGCAGGCATGGATGAGGGACCAAGAGAGGTCCGGGCAGCACTCGAAAACATAAGACCCTTGCCGTCCAGCATCTCTGCCGGCCGGCAATGGGCTTAGTCAATTCCACATCCCAACCTATACTAGGTCCAGAAGTAGAATGACATACAGTACAGTAATACCCCTGCCGGCCAGCTCTGCCGGCCGGCAAGGTACAGTACAGTAATGGCTAGGCCATTACGGAGATAGAGGGGGAAGGGACAAGAGGGTCCTGCCAACCTTGCTTTAGTGACAGATCACCCGCAGCCAAGAACTTTGTCTTAGCCTAAGGGAGATCTAAGGGAAAGGGCCAGCGCAGTAGTATAATACCTGCCAGCTTCCAGAGCACCAAAGCAAGGAAGGCGTTGCTACTCCCAAGGGAAGATTTATCCTCCCCGAGAACAGCAACAGGACTTAGTCTGGTCGATCACACAAGAAGGAATCATAACTTACAGAAACCTTCGATAGTGACCTAAGGGAGCTAAGCTCCCTTTGTAAGTGTTAGGTCAGCGAGGGAGACTCTGCCCCAAGCCAAACAACACGGACTCAGACTAAAAACTCTGTTGTTCTGTCCCTCTTTGAACCAGACTTTGCTGGAACAGGAAGGTACAGTAACACCCTAGTATAGTTTTATCGAAAATAAATTCGGAAAAAACCACTTAGGGATAAGCCCAAGGCTTAAACAGAGGGAAAGGGATTGCATACCTTCTCCGAAGAAAAGAAAGCAACCGGGGAGAATAATAAAGTATACTAAGGCTCCATAAGCAATTAGCCTAGGCACCAAGAGAATCGATTACCTAAATCACCGAAACTCTCACGTATACAATCTTGGAAATATTCCACACAGTCTAAAATGTATAAAATATAGCCTAAAGCTTCAATAAAATTTTAATTACACTCGGAAAAACCAAAATCATGCATTAAGTACTAGGACCAAACGACTAGGCTACATGGTCTAGCGTAGGCCAGAATGGCGAATATTTCGCCAAATAATACTAAGCACGAAAGGAAATCCTATGTAAAGCTAAATAGCTAAAATTTATTAAGCAAAACAACCAGGAATGTCACTCTGACTAACTAATTTATACCTAGCGAGTGACAGTGTCCAGGACACCTCTGGTAGGCTACGGCTCTTGTATCAAAGATTAATCCTATTAATCACTCAAAATTTTACCAAGAGCCTACATTTATACATAAGAGACACTATACTCAACTTATCCGAGGCCAACGAAGACTAAGAAGCCATGAAAAGCTGAATAAATCCAAGATTTGCGAGAAAAACAGGAAAAAACACCGAGTTGTTAAGCTACGCAAAAAGGAATACAGATGGCGCCAGGATTGGCGCCAGGCACGCATACGAATCGGGGGATAGGGAAGCCTTGGGAGCGGCTCCCCTTTTTCTTTCCCGAATTCGTATCTCGTCAATCTCCCTCCTACGAGACGAAATCTCTGTTCAGGTCGTAGATTGCCATGTGACGTGTCTAGAATACGTCCTCTGATATGTCGCGATATCCCTTTCACGAGGGATACTCGCTCCAGGAGTTAGAATTCTGGTACCTTAAGGTAAATTCTCTGGGAATATCGCCGTAGTTGTAATATACCCTAGGAAGCTACCCTATAGGAACTTCCATCAGGACGACATGGCTTGAGCCCAAATATATATATATATATATATATATATATATATATATATATATACTCACATACCTCTTCCGTAGATACAATAGCTCTTTGGGTCTTCGTAAATTCCTGTAACAAGAAAAAAATAATTATATAAATTTTGAGACCAAAAATCTTGCTATTATAGGTTTAAAGGCCGCTCATGAATGGCAGAGGCAAGGGACA
The DNA here is from genome assembly GCF_036898095.1 of Palaemon carinicauda. Classification (NCBI taxonomy): domain Eukaryota; kingdom Metazoa; phylum Arthropoda; class Malacostraca; order Decapoda; family Palaemonidae; genus Palaemon; species Palaemon carinicauda. Next base: position 70,994,323 of record NC_090727.1, on the reverse strand, counting down.
GTGACATTGCCCTACCAAACAGGACGATGGCCTAGAGACTGACCATATATGCTTATGATCAGCGCTCAAGACCCCTCTCCACCCAAGCTAGGACCAAGGGGGCTCAGGAAATGACTGCTGATGACTCAGCAGATAGACTTATAGGCTCCCCCAAACTCCCCATCCTTAGCTTACATGGATAGTGAGGTTGAAGCGACCATAGGAACTAACAAGTTTGAGCGGGACTCGAACCCCAGTCTGGGCTGATTACATGACGTGAACTAGATATTTTGCTTGACCGTGACCTTGACCTTCCAAAAATTAATCATTTCTAGCTTTTTACATAACAGTTAATCCCTGCAAGTTTCATTACTCTGCGATTAAAACTGTGGCCAGGAAGCTGTTCACAAACACACACACACACACACACACACAAACAGGGGGTAAAACATAACCTCCTTCCAACTTCGTTGGCGGAGGTAATTAGAAAAAGACGATATCTGGTTGACATTGGTTTGCAAGGAAGATATAATTCAAAATAACTTATATATATATATATATATATATATATATATATATATATATATATATGGCAATCATTATGGAATACAAACTAATCTGTTTCTTGTAGGAATATATATCAAGTAAATTAAAGCAAGAAGATTTAATTATAAAATACATACACAAGAAATATAAAATACGAAATAATTAAATACATTTCTACAGTTTCAGTGTTCTTATGGAAAATGTAATTAGAAGAATTTACTAAGTAAATGTAATGTAAAATAATAAATATAAAACGAAATAAGAAAAATGTACTTTTGTATAAATATTGTCGTTAAAAGTTATGCTGAATGTTGTTCGGGAAATGTGTTATATAGTTACATACATAAGCCCATGAATTACACATTGAGATACCCAGCATGTATCTGGCCAGTCAGATTCCCAGCTGACCCCGGTACCAAAGGACTCGTGGGGGATGAATTGGATAGAGCTTTAGACCTTGATAATGCGAGCCAAGAGCTACACCACCTTTAAACCCTGGATATCAAATTACAAAGAACTGAGATAGACTTGTAATGGTTAAGTGAATTACAGGTTTGAAAGATTAAAGATTGCTCATGAATAGCAGAGACAAGGGACAGTGACAATGCTCAACAGTACAATGCCCTAAGACTAACCATATATACATATTATCCGCGACCAATTCCCTTTCCACCCAAGCTTGGACCAGGGAGGGCCAGGCAATGGCTGCTGATGACTCAGCAGGTAGAACTATATGGCTCCCCCCAAACTACGCCTCTTCTTAAATCATAAGGATGGTGAGGTTGCAGACACTACAAGAAACTATCGATCTTGAGCGGGTATCCAACCCAAGTCCAGCAGAATGACAGCCGGGGACCTTTTCAACAGGCTTTAATGACCCTAGTGAAAGAAGAAAGTAGTAAATTAAGACTCTTCATGCTGGATTACTTAAGGTACAAATATCTCTGGTCTATTAAAAAATATCATCATCATCTCCTCCTACGCCTATTGACGCAAAGGGCCTCAACTAGATTTCGCCAGAAAAGAGAAAAAGTCAATTAAAAGAAATATAAAGACAAAACAATTCAATAATCTTGAAAGAGAAAAACGGAAAATACAGCAAAACCAAATATCATTTAAAATCAGAAAAAAAATTCAGAATAAAGGAAAAAACTGTGAGCAATTTTTAGATCAGACAAAATACTCTTGAAACCGAAAAACAGAAAATACAGCCAAACCAACAACGCTTTAGATCAGAAAAAAAACTTTTCAGAGTGAATGAAAAATTTATGAGCAATATTTAGATCAGAAGGCAGACAAGAGAAGATCCAATTTTGCCCGAATCATCGATTATGTATAAGATGGAGAGAGAGATGCTGCTGCAATTACTCAGAAACATCCAACGATCACAAAGCCGTCATCCAGACAAGACCTTAAGATATGTCCTATCCTTTAAAACTGAGCAACATCTTTTTTTTTATTTCCGCCAACGAAGTTGGAAAGAGGTTATGTTTTACCCCTTGTCCCCTGTTTTTGTATGTATGTTTGTTTGCGAACAGCCTCCTGACCACAATTTAAATGGTAGAGTTATGAAACTTGAAGGGATTAACTGTTATGTAAAAAGCTGGAAATAATTAGATTTTGGAAGATCAAGGTCAAATGTCAAGGTCACGGTCAAGCAAAATGTCGAATTCACGTAATCAGCCATAAGTTTGGACATTGTTGTCACAGAGACTTAAAACTTGTTTCATATTTGAGAGTATGAAAATCCAGGCCAATTAATACATGTTCAGGTCAAGGGTCAAGGTTAAACAAAAGGTCGAGAAATAAGCTGCCGTGGTGGAGGTCTGCGCTCTACTGAGTGCCCCTCTACTTTTTCTTCTTTTCTATTGTTAAAGGAGATAGCATGAACCTTTCCCTTCATAGAATTCTCTCCTGAAGTACAAAAGTGTCTGGCAACTTATGTCTGGAACCCTAGTTTTTATTGTACAGCATTGCATGGAGAGAGAGAGAGAGAGAGAGAGAGAGAGAGAGAGAGAGAGAGAGAGAGAGAGAGAGAGAGAGAGTAATAATGATCATCATCATCATCATCAACGCAAAAGGCCTCGGTTAATTTCACCAGTCGTCTCTATCTTGAGCTTTTAAATCAATATTTCTCCATTCATTACCTCCTACTTTCATAGTCTTCAGCCATATAGGCCTGGGTCTTCCAACTCTCTAGTGTCTTGTGGGGCCAAGTTATGATGATAATAATAATAATAATAATAATAATAATAATAATAATAATAATAATAATAATAATAATAATAATAATAATAACCTTGGTCCTAGCTTGGGTGAAGAGGGGGCTTGGACGCTGATCATACTTAATATGGTCAGCTCTAGGGCATTATCATGCTTGATATGGCAATG
>NC_090727.1:70989561-70990907 GCF_036898095.1 Palaemon carinicauda | reverse complement strand
CAGCCTGTCCAACATAAATCCATTTGCTGCAAGTTTGAACTTTTGAACTGGTGCTTTCTGAAGCTGTTAAATGGGAAAATTGTGGCCGTAAACCAATAAATATAATTTTAAAACAAAATAAAAACTCGTATGAGAGAAATGACCAACAGCAATCCTTTACGAAAAGGTCAAATTTTAAGGTCAAAATTTGAAGTATGATCAGATTAACTAATGAGAGAGAGAGAGAGAGAGAGAGAGAGAGAGAGAGAGAGAGAGAGAGAGAGAGAGAGAGAGAGAGAGAGAGAGAGAGAGCTAAAGTACTATAAACCCAATTTGAAAACGAAATTGGTATAGCAAGTACATACAAAATAATTACAGAGAACATTTGAAACAAAGATGGAAGCAGCATTCTTATTATTATTATTATTATTATTATTATTATTATTATTATTATTATTATTATTATTATTATTATTATTATCTCAGTTACAAGCCCAGTTGGAAAAGCAGGATGATATAAGCCCAAGGTTTCCAACATGGGAAAAAAACCCCAGGAAAGGAAATAAGAAAACAAATCTACAATATAAAATATCTAAAGATCTGTAACAACATTAAAATACGTCTGACATAACCTTTAAAGAGAGACTTATGTCAACCTCCTCAAAATAAAAGCATCCTCTGCAAGGTTGAACTTTTGAAAAGCAAAACATACATTTTGTGGATTATGAAGCTCAGAAGAAAGGAGATTGTTAGAAAATGCAAAGAGCAAAAATCCCAGAAAGGCGAAAAATGCTTTTGAAGTTTTTGTCAAAACGGCAGGCAGAGACGGAGAGATTTCAAAGCAAATGGAACATTCTTGGAAACATGATATAAACCTTTGCTGTGCCATTTGTGAATATTCATATTACTGTGAAAAGTGTGTCAACAACTTTTCTTTAGCATTTTCGTGTGACGTATTACCACTCCATTTTTACCTTTGATAACATTTTCCACAACGCTAGACTTTCCACTGTTGAGTGCTAACGCTTGTAAACAAGCTTTGAGAGACTCAAGTCATGAATCAAATATCATCTATTGCCTCAAAATTTTGTCACATGAAATTATATTGTAAATTTAAACAATTTGCAGCACTATCGTATATCCTCTTAAAACTTTGAGTCACATAAAATTATATTGTAAATTTAAACAATTTGCAGCACTATCGTATATCCTCTTAAAACTTTGAGTCACATGAAATTATATTGTAAATTTAAACAATTTGCAGCACTATCGTATATCCTCTTAAAACTTTGAGTCACATGAAATTATATTGTAAATTTAAACAATTTGAAGCACTATCATATATCCTCTCAAAATTTTGAGTCCCA
>NC_090727.1:70957061-70984561 GCF_036898095.1 Palaemon carinicauda | reverse complement strand
TTTCATGAGCGACCTTTAAACCTTTAAACTCAAAACATATTTCAAAAACTAACCCAGAAATGTCTATATGAAATTTCAAGATCGACCTTTAAACCTTTAAACTTAAAGCATATTTAGAAAAAACAACCCAAAAATGTCTATATCAAATTTCAAGATCGACCTTTAAACCTTTAAACTCAAAGCATATTTAAAAAAAAACAACCCAAAAAAGTCTATATCAAATTTCAAGATCGACCTTTAAACTCAAAGCATATTTAGAAAAAACAACCCCAAAATGTCTATATCAAATTTCGTGAGAGACCTTTAAACCTTTAAACTCAAAGCATATTAAAAAAAAACAACCCCAAAATGTCTATATCAAATTTCAAGATCGACCTTTATACCTTTAAACTCAAAGCATATTTAGAAAAAACAACCCCAAAATGTCTATATCAAATTTCAAGATCGACCTTTATACCTTCAAACTCAAAGCATATTTAGAAAAAACAACCCCAAAATGTCTATATCAAATTTCAAGATCGACCTTTATACCTTCAAACTCAAAGCTTATTCAGAAAAAACAACCCAGAAATGTCTATATCAAATTTCAAGATCGACCTTTATACCTTCAAACTCAAAGCATATTTAGAAAAAACAACCCCAAAATGTCTATATCAAATTTCAAGATCGACCTTTATACCTTTAAACTCAAAGCTTATTCAGAAAAAACAACCCAGAAATGTCTATATCAAATTTCAAGATCGACCTTTATACCTTCAAACTCAAAGCTTATTCAGAAAAAACAACCCAGAAATGTCTATATCAAATTTCAAGATCGACCTTTATACCTTCAAACTCAAAGCTTATTCAGAAAAAACAACCCAGAAATGTCTATATCAAATTTCAAGATCGACCTTTATACCTTCAAACTCAAAGCATATTTAGAAAAAACAACCCCAAAATGTCTATATCAAATTTCAAGATCGACCTTTATACCTTCAAACTCAAAGCATATTTAGAAAAAACAACCCCAAAATGTCTATATCAAATTTCAAGATCGACCTTTATACCTTCAAACTCAAAGCTTATTCAGAAAAAACAACCCAGAAATGTCTATATCAAATTTCAAGATCGACCTTTATACCTTCAAACTCAAAGCTTATTCAGAAAAAACAACCCAGAAATGTCTATATCAAATTTCAAGATCGACCTTTATACCTTCAAACTCAAAGCTTATTCAGAAAAAACAACCCAGAAATGTCTATATCAAATTTCAAGATCGACCTTTAAAGCTCTAAACTCAAAGCATATTTCAAAACACCAACACAGAAATGTCTATATCAAATTTCATGAGCGACCTTTATACATTTAAACTCAAAAGCATATGTAGAAAAAACAACCCAGAAATGTCTATATCAAATTTAAAGATCGACCTTTATACCTTTAAACTCAAAGCATATTTAGAAACAAACAACCCAAAAAATTTCTATATCAAATTTCGTGAGCGACCTTCAAATCTTCAAACTTAAAGCATAGGCCTATTTAAAAAAAAAAAAAAAAAAAAAAAAACTCAGAATTGTTTATATTAAATTTCATGAGCGACCTTTAAACTCAAAACACATTTTCAAAAACCAACCCAGAAACGTTAATATTAAATCAATGTTCAACTTCATAATGAACCACATACAAAAAACGAATATTCGCTTTTAAACTTCAAATCGATATGAACAAATACTTAAATTAACTAAAAAAATACATATTCTTAAAAAAATTATAATTCTCAAAATTCGATAAAAACAGACCCTTAGAAGCAAAATACAAGAGTTCGATTTTAAACTTCAAATAGAAATTACCATATACTTAAATAAACTAAGAAAAAAAATTATAAAAAAAAGTATAATTCGCAAAATTCGACCAAAAAAAGAAAAATACCCTTAGAAGCGAAATACGAATGTTTGCTTTTCAACTTCAAATATAAAAGAATCAAATACTTCAAGAAACTAAAAAAAAAAAAGATATTCTAAAAATATATAATTCGCAAAATTCGACAAAAAAATAGACCCTTAAAAGCAAAATATGAATATTAACATTTCAACTTCAAATATAAAGGACCAAATACTTCAAGAAACTAAAAAAAAAAATATAAAAAAGTATAATTCGCAAAATTCGAAAAAAAAAAAAAAAGACCCTTAGAAGCAAAATACGAATGTTCGCTTTAAAACTTTAAATAAAAATAACCAAAATCTTTAGGAAACTCAAAAACACATTTTAAAAAAAATATAATTCGCAAAATTCTCCAAGAGAGGCCCTTAAAATCAAAACAAAATCGAGCGTATGGCGTTGGCAACGCCTGGGAGGTTCAACACATTCCCTGGCCAAAATCGAACGACTTTTAAAACCTCAGTTTCAAGTCGAGGATAAAATCGTCTACAGGATTTTCACCTTGTGACACACACACACTCCGGGAATCATTCCCAAAGCCCTTTTTGAGAAGTTCCGTGGGAGAATCTTTGGGAAAAGGTCATGTAAATAACATGTGTAGGAATTATATATTATTTACATTTATAAATCGTGACAGGAAGGAAATATATATATATATATATATATATATATATATATATATATATATATATATATATATATATATATATATACTGTATATATATATATATATATATATATATATATATATATATATACACAGTACATATACTGTACAGTATATATATATATATATATATATATATATATATATATATATATATATATATATATATATATATATATATATATACTGTATATATATATATATATATATATATATATATATATATATATATATATATACATATATATATATATATATATATATATATATATATATCCTGTCACAATCAGGGGGAAGAGGAGGGAGTAGTCATTCCCTGGTGAGAGAGGGTACCCCAAGATGTACACTCGGAACAACACAAATTGCTGAACCAACGGACTGTAATTTAGAAAAGGGGCGTGTGTGGGAAGGGTTGAATGTGTGTGTGAATGCGTGCCCATCTATCTAAATATTTAGCCGTCATTTTTGACGCGTCACGTACACTCGTTAAGAACACCTGGTGAAAATTTTTACCTAATTGGAAAATAAATTGTTTTCAACTAACATTAGATCATGCAATGCTAATGGCTCTATAATTTGCCTAATTGCTTCGGATAAAAGTTTTTTTTATTTCGGTTTTATTGAATTACCACAAATGCAATGTATCACAACGATCACGTTATCATAGTTTTACGGCTCCAAACACAAGGATTAGAACAGCAACAGACAGGAAAAAGTATGTTGGATAACTGCTAGTAGCAAAGACCACCATTACATACTGTAACTAGAGGGGTATGCAGTAGAGAGCATAGCCTACCTCTGCAATGCAAAGTCGTCTTAATTTGCTCAACTCCAACGAGTGTGTTATACTTCGATGTCTTTTATTCAAAATCTAATGGATATGTCCTTGTGTCATACCCCACATATCGACCAAGTTTAATTGAAATTGGTTAAGCAGTTTTTGCGTAGTATTAGTCACCCAAAAAATAAACAAACAAAATATTTGCCCTTTACTTAACATTGTGATTATTCTCAAAAGTACTGCTGTGTACTTGTACTTTGATGTACTTTATCCAAAATGTTACAGATTCATCCTTGAGTGATACCTAATATGACCACCAAGTTTGGTCAAAATCGGTATGGTAGTTTATGTATAAAGTTTCAAACAAACAACTACATAGACGACGATCTGGGTGAATAAATACCCTTCACAAAATCTTCGACTTTGGCAAAGGAAATTACAGTTATCAGGTAACACTGCATATCCTTATCATCTTCCATAAATAACCCTCGAACAAAATTGTTTTCAAAAACATCTATTCAACCTGAAAGTAAAAGCAAAGGACCTGGAGGCCAAAATTAAAGCGAGCCCCACTTTTCCAGGCAGTGGGTGGGGCCTCCCCATTACCCGGCAGCAACCACTACTACCTCGTTAAAAGTGTAAACGGAAATTCCAGTTTTTACTGAAGTCATACTCCCATTAAAGGACGATGATTTGTATTTGTGCAGAAACAAATTAAAAAATCACATCATAACAAATTTCAATACTATACTATATAGTTCATTTGTAGAACTTTTAATATCTTTATAGTTTATCTGTATAACTTTTAACAATCTTGCAAATTTAATTTAGTTTACAAAGCCCTAACCAGGCCACAGATAACTTAATCCCCACTGAACCCAACAACATGCAGTACAAGGCCAGATATAATTGAAAATACAGGAATGTGTTATACAACTACCTAACCTAATCTCACCTAGTACCTGGTACACTGGATCCAATAAGAGCTTGAGAACTGCAAATTTACAATACCCAACAATTCACGTAATAATAGTATCAATTCGACAGCACTCAACACTTTTTCATTCGTAAAGATTAATCATTGCTTTAGCCTATTCATTTGTCCTTTCATATTACTAATGGGAAATAATTTACATCAATGCATACATCAAAACATGCAGCTACCCCACGTAAATTTGCACATGAATAAAATGACCCTAAAAAATAATAGGAGGTATAACAACTTACAAACAATCCAACTGAAATCAGAAATCTCATATATTGTATCAAATGTTCATACACTATAATATGATAAAGAAATATTGCAATAAAACAACATTATATACTTTAATATAGTGAGCAAAATGACATTTGCAATAACCCGATATTATTTCATATGAAACAGGACTATTCGTTTAATTTGTAGCAGGAAATTGTAAGCACGTAAGTCAGGTTAGGCCTATTCTAGGCTAAAATTTAACAAAATTCAACTCGCAAACAGTTTCTTAGAACCAATTACCGGTAAGTTTAAAAGGTGAGCAGTTTTGATGACAATAATCATTGGAAACTTGTATTTTTCATGTTATAAGAACAATTAAAAAAATGAAGTTATGTCTGAAAAAAAACATTTTCATAAAGGTAACAAAAACAGAGATAAAGCCTAATCTAAGATTCCTCACCTAACTTAACCTATGACCCCTATCCTTACCTATCAGGGTAGGCCCCACCTAACACCTCCCTAGGCACTCTGGTAGTTATCGACATTAATAACATGAACTAATTTGAGCTACACAGGCATCAGTATTTTCCCATTTATAGAAAATTATTCACTTAAATCTTATTCAAAGAATGTATAATTCCATAAACAAGCTTCGTTTATATATATGCAACTATATGCTGATGAAAATCAAGTCTAACCTAACTCTGGTCTCAGGTTTTATATTCAGTTGTTTCGCATAGATGAATTTTCCCATACAAATACTTTCCAGAGCCTTTGTAGTTCGATGGAACAGACAGGATGTAAAAATTAAAACTGATATGACTGATAACCCACATTTTAAAAAGGAAAATAAACACAAGAAAGCCAACTATCAAAAGGTTCCCTTCCTAACCTAACCTAGGAATCGTAACCTACCTGGAGGGGGGTACAGTCCCCTGAATCCCCCATCCCCTCACATTACTGTATTCTTATACTGTATTCTGGCGAGGTACCAATTAATCATTATTTCGTAAATCATAAAATTAGCTTTACATTCTCATATATCAGACGAAATTGAACTTCTTACAGAAAATCAATTTGAACATTAATAAGAAAGTTTAAATCTGCCACAACGAATTATATTAACCTTAAAAACACTGAATATATGAAATAAAACTCAATAAATAGCTAATTATGATTTCAAATAAACTAATTAGCTGTCACTTACTTGAATAGTCTAAGCTGAGCTGCTACATTTCAACCAAGCCTAATACATCTCGATTAGTCGTATTTCTGTCCAATTATCCTCCTTTCCTCTTTCAAATTTATATTAACTGATAATGCACAACACAGAAGACACGTGGAATTCACAATTTACGAGTTTTCGAAATCACTAATAAAAATACTATCTAATTCAGGGACTGAAATCTTTCTACCCGGAGATAGCTACCCGAGGATAGCGTTATGTTCGGCTAGCAGTAAATAACTCTCTCGATTAGTAAGGCCAGGTCATAATAACAGACGATGCTATAGTAGAGGACCCTGGTGAGGAAATGAGGAAATAATAAAAAAAAAACACATGAAGTAATGAACATTTAAAATAAAATACTTTAAAACATTAACATTAAAACAGAAAAGAGGAAAATTTCCCTGTTTTACGAAAATAGGAAGAAAACTTCGAAATCAACAGGGCAATTTTACTCTGTTTCGCATTTATGAAAAGCACGATACATAAGAAAAGAATAATGAGAAAAGCTATAAAATCTCTAACAAATAGTAGAAAAGTTGGTTCTATTAATGACAGTACTAATACTCTGGTGTATATATAGACCTAACCACTGAAAGTCATACTTATAGGCCTACTTACTTATACTTGGTATACTGAAAGTCATAATGACAGATGGAGGAAAATTTCCGTTGTTTTGGGAAATTTTGAGTTCAAAAAGGTAAAAAGGAAAATAAAATACTAAAATCAAGTGGGAAATTTTATTCGAAGGTTCCATATGAAAGAGCCCCTGTCCAGCAAGAAGGGCTGGGCAATCTCACAAGCAAGCTAGCAAGATGGTAAAATAAAATTGGGAGAAGACACAAAATCTATGACAAGTAGCAAAAAAGATTGTTTCTGTTTCTGAGGATTGACTAAACTTTTAATCCGACCCAAAGAATTCCTATTATACAATAGGTTGAAAACAACTGAATAAGTCTTCATGTTAAAGATAATATTACTATTGACTTGGAATTTTCTCCTCAAATAAGAATTAAACTTATGTTATCGGTATGCATTCAATACATTATGTACTTCTGTTTTTCATAACTTTATATATGGTATTCTCTAAATTATCCATCCTTGTTCAATATCTACTATTATTTTTCTTGCTTCACACTAATGTATAAAAATATTTTGTTTTCAAAGACATATAAACAGTTTTTCTTTTAGTAAACTCGTAATTTTCTCTTCACAAATATTTGTTTTGTATCTAGATTTCTATTATGCTTTAGGCCTACTGTAGTCCTATTGATGAATGTAACTCAAGTTCAGAAGATAGCCATGAACTAATGGCTGACTAAAACTGTAGTTAGTAAAATAAATGTAAAGTAAAACCATGAAAAAATAGTTTCATTTTTACCCCCTGATGAGTTAATGTCGTGAGGTGATAGAAGCCATATGTTCAATTGATCATTATATATATATATATATATATATATATATATATATATATATATATATATATATATATATATATATATATTAGAACAAGGATATATTTTGCTTGAGAAAGGGAATTTTTTAAGACCAAAACAAGGAAATTTAGTCTAGCCCATCTTGCAACACTGATATAACAGACCTATCACTATATCAGTCATAAATGTTGACATGCGAATTTGGTGTTTGAATAACTGCACAGATATTGAAGAAAAAAATTCTCATTCCTAATTTTGCTTACATTATGGAATAAAGAATTAGTGGACGCAAATTTAAAACAATAAGAAATTCCATTTAGGCAGCAAGTTGCATCCAGAAGCAGGCCTCGTGGTTGAAGCATCAAATTTGGTAATTTTCAAGTTTTTTACTATTATTATTATTATTATTATTATTATTATTATTATTATTATTATTATTATTACCTGCTAAGCTACAACCCTAGTTGGAAAAGCAGGATATGCTGTAAGCCCAGGGCCTCCAACAGGGAAAGTAACCCAGTAAGGAAAGGAAACTAGGAAAAATAGAATATTTTAAGAACAGTAAAAAAATTAGAATAAATATTTCCAATATAAACTTTAACAAAACAAGATGAAGAGAAGACAGTGGAAGACCATGGTACAGAGGCTATGGCACTACCCAAGACTAGAGAGCAATAGTTTGATTTTCTTGACAAAAATACATCTCTGCCTGCTAGAAATAGAAATAAATGTTTGCAAAACATGGATTTGGTAAAAAACTTGAACCACATACATGGTATTATCAGAATCATGTAAAATATTGATATCTTAGGATAGTTGTTCGGGGGTTAGAACCCATGATATCTGAGGGTAATTCTCTTGTAATATCACTCGCAGAAATATTATACAGTAGGAAGCGGCCGGAGGGACCTTCCATCTGGAGGACATGGCTGTCTCACCTAAAAATAGATTTTTCCTAGGTTAAAATCCGTTTTAAAAACATTATAAGAGAAATTTCATATATAACGGATTTTGAGCGAAGCAAAAAATCTAGCCATGACATCCTGATGGAAGGTTCCTTCAGTAGCTTCCTAGGGTATATTTAACTACAGATAGGAAGCTACTGAAGGAACCTTCCGTCAGGACGTCATGGCTTGAGCCCAAAAAAACTATTAAAAGACATGTCAGCCTGTTCAACATAAAACGGATTTTGACCGAAGCAAAAAATATTTTTGGGTGAGATGGCCATGATGGTTTTTCTACATGTTTGAACTGTTAAAATTCTACCTTTTCAATATTAAACTTACCCGATAATCATGTAGCTGTCAACTCCGTTGCCCGACAGAAATCTAAGGAGGGATACGCCAGCTATCACAATACTAGAAGGGGGTGTACTAACCAGCGCCACCTGTGGCCAGGTACTCAAGTACTTCTTGTTGACACCTCCTCAATTATTCCTCTGTCGTGCCTCCGGCTAGACGTTCTGGGATACGCTTATGGTCTTCGAGTTTATTCTCGCTTATTTGGTGATGTATTCTCTTTGATTTACGGCTGTCGCATTACTGGAAACCTTCTGATATTAGCTAGATAGCTTTTATTTAATTCAGTTTAACGGTTAACGAATTTTTGCTTGTTTTTTGGATCTCCCTTTGACTTCTCTTGAAAACAAAATGTCTGACATTTCGCAAGCCCCCTCCCATAGACGATGTAGGTCTTGCAATAGACGTATTCCGAAGGTCTCGGTAGATCCTCACACCGCTTGTTCTGACTGTAGGGACAGACCCTGTCAGTTAGAAAATCGATGTGAGGAATGCGCCGGACTTTCGGAATTGGATTTTGTCCGACTTTTAAAGTATTCTTCTAAGTTAGAGAGAATTAGAGCTAGGAGGAGTTCTTCTCACTCTTCTTTATTTTCCTCATCTCATGATCCCCAACCTGATCCTACCCCTGTAGTGGCTACCCCCGATCCTACTGTGTGCCCTCCGCCTGATATGTCAGTGGTTTTACGCGCTATTCAGGCTTTAGGCGATAAGGTAGAGTCAGTGGTAAGTGACCATAAGTCTCTGATGGCCGAAGTGAAAGAGTTGAAGGCCAAGAGTGCAGTGGGTGAAGTTAGTGCCAGTGCTGTGACGAGTGCTAGTGTCGGTGCAGTGCCTTGTACTAGTGTTAGTGCCAGTGTGGTGCGTGGGGATTTTTCTGTGCGAGCCAGTCGTTCTCCCAGTCCGGGACCTCTTGCAAGCTCCCAAGCCCAGGGGAGAAGCAATGTCGAAGGGCATAAGGGTTCGGCAGGCCTTGTTAGGCGCACAGAATTATCCTCAGTGGTTGCGGGCGTGTCTTCCACAGACCGTCACTCCCACTTGCAGACGATTGAGCCCGTCTTCCGCTCGTCCGCTGATCTTCTCTCGGGGAAGAAACGTTGGTCTCAGGTCTCTAGACCGCTTAAACGCAGAGTCCAGCCCTCGAGTGCTCAGCCAGGTTGCAGTCGTTGGCTCAGCTCTGACTCGCCTCAGTCATCTAGCAACTGTACTCCGCCCAAGAGGAGTAAGGTACAACAGAGCTGCACCGGTGGTGCAACCACTGTTATGGCTTTACCTCAGTCTGCTACTGTCTCTGCTGATCCCAAGTGGTCTATGCTTCAGTCCATGCAAGCTCAGCTTTCGGACCTGATGCGTGAGTGTCGTGCTGAGAGTGTTGCACCTCCTGCACCTGTGGTGCACCAACCTCCTGCACCCGTTCAGCCTGTGCTGCACCCGCCTGCACCGGTGGTGCACCAACCTCCTGCACCCGTTCAGCCTGTGCTGCACCCACCTGCACCGGTGGTGCACCAACCTCCTGCACCCGTTCAGCCTGTGCTGCACCCGCCTGCACTCGCTGCACCCAGTCGCAGCTCCATCTGCCAGGCGTACGATGTTGAACCACTTTCTGTGTTCACTGTTCCCAGTGTTGTTCAGCATCAGCCTTCTTTAAGGCAACCTTCGGTTTGGGATCAGGAGGATTACTCCACTCTTCCTCCTCCTCCCCTGGCTGCTCCACCGGCGGTGCAACTCTCGGTGGAGGTACAACAACCTCTTCCACCTGTGAGTCAGTCTCCTCAGCTGCTGCACCGAGCTCTACCCGTGCACCCTGATCCTGCTCCTCAGACATCTCTGCTTGCGGGAACTTTACCTTGTTCTGCACAGCCTCGGTCTCTTCACGCTCCACTCATACCACAGGAACAGGAACAGGAACTTGCTGCACCTCCTCCTTCCACCTCTGTTGTTGTTCCTGCTCGTTCTGACTCTGCGGTTCAGCATTCGTATCCGATCCCGTCGCCTCATTCTGGGGTTGAGGTTTCGGTTGATGAGGAGGCACACCTTGATCCCTCTTCGGACGTGGACGAATCCAAGCTCTCTCCACAGTCTCTTGATTTTCGCAAGGTCTTGGCTCTTCTCAGGGAGGTTTATCCAGACCATTTTGTCTCAGCTATTCCCCGCTCTCCACCATCTGAGTTTTCGCTGGGAGTGCAACAAGCTCAGTCTTCCTATACCAAGCTTGTCCTAGCTAGATCCTCCAAGAGGGCTTTTAGGATCTTAGGGGAGTGGCTGCAGTCTAAGCAACTTCTTGGCAAGACTTCCTTCATGTTCCCTCCAACGAAGCTCACTTCGAAAGCGAGCGTTTGGTATGCCACAGGGGAAGCTCCAGGCTTGGGAGTACCTGCCTCTGCCCAGGCTGACTTCTCAAGTCTGGTAGACTCGCCTCGAAGATCTGCTATGAGACGCTCTAAAGTGTGTTGGACCTTCTCAGACCTGGATCACTTGCTTAAAGGGGTGTTTAGAGCTTTTGAAATGTTTAATTTTCTCGACTGGTGCCTGGGGGCCCTCAGCAAGAAAACCTCTCATACGGACAAAGATTCTGCCATGCTGTTAATGTCCTGTATGGATAAGGCCATCAGAGATGGATCGGGCGAGCTAGCGTCCTTGTTTGTATCAGGGGTGTTGAAGAAAAGAGAACAGCTGTGTTCTTTCCTTTCCGCCAGCATTACCCCTTGCCAACGGTCACAACTTCTGTTTGCTCCTCTTTCGAAGTTTATTTTTCCCGAAGAGCTCATTAAAGATTTGTCTGCTGCCTTGATACAGAAGGACACGCACGATCTTGTAGCTTCTTCGGCTCGTAAGTCTAAGGCTTCCACCTCAGTCCCTAAGACTTACCGCTCCCCAGTGGCTGATACCCCTGCGACTAGATTCATACCGCCCTTTCGTGGTAGAGCCCCCAGCCGAGGAAGCTCCCGTCCAGACTCTTTCAGAGGCAAGTCCAGGAAAGGATCCAAGCCATCCAAAGGAAAACACTGACTCTCCGCTTCTCCAGACGACAGTAGGAGCCAGACTCAAGACCTTCTGGCGAGCTTGGGAGATGAGAGGTGCAGACGCACAGTCTGTCAGTTGGCTGAGGTTCGGTTACAGGATTCCATTCTACCTTCAACCACCTCTGACCACTTCGCCCATCAACCTCTCTCCCAACTACAAAGAGGAGGACAAGAGACTAGCTTTGCACCAGGAGGTGTCGCTTCTTGTGCAGAAGAAGGCTGTGGTTATAGTCCGGGACCATCAATCCCCGGGCTTCTACAACCGTCTCTTTCTTGTGGCCAAGAAGACAGGAGGTTGGAGACCTGTGCTGGACGTCAGCGCTCTCAACGAGTATGTCACCAAGCTGACGTTCACGATGGAGACGACCAAGTCGGTCTTAGCAGCGGTCAGACAGGAGGACTGGATGGTCTCATTGGACTTGAAAGATGCTTATTTTCACGTTCCGATTCATCCAGACTCCCAACCTTTCCTAAGATTCGTTTTCGGAAAGGTCGTCTACCAATTCCAAGCCCTGTGTTTTGGCCTAAGCACAGCTCCTATGGTCTTTACCCTTCTGATGAGGAATGTAGCCAAATTCCTTCACTTGTCAAACATCAGAGCCTCCCTCTACCTAGACGACTGGCTGTTGAGAGCCTCCTCGAGTCGTCGTTGTCTGGAGAATCTTCATTGGACTTTAGACCTTATCAGAGACCTGGGTCTATTAGTCAATTTGGAAAAATCTCAACTCATTCCCTCACAATCCATCGTGTATCTGGGAATGGAGATTCAGAGTCAGAGTTTTCGGGCTTTTCCATCGGCCCCCAGGATAAGCCAAGCCCTAGAGTGCATCATGAGCATGCTGAAGAGGAGCAGTTGCTCAGTGAGACAGTGGATGAGTCTCACAGGGACTCTCTCGTCCCTAGCCCTGTTTGTCGAGCTGGGCAGACTCCACCTCCGCCCTCTTCAATTCCACCTAGCAGCTCATTGGGACAAGAGTTCGACTCTAGAAGCAACTTCTATCCCTATCAACCAAGAGATGAAGACCACTCTCCTGTGGTGGAAGCACAACCTCCTTCTCAGAGAGGGTCTATCCTTGGCCATTCAGACCCCCAATCTTCATCTCTTCTCAGATGCATCGGACTCGGGCTGGGGTGCAACCTTGGACGGAAAGGAATGCTCCGGAATGTGGAACGAGGAACAACGATCTCTCCACATCAACTGCAAGGAACTGCTGGCAGTTCATCTAGCCCTGTTGAACTTCAAGTCCCTCCTGCTAGGCAAAGTGGTGGAGGTGAACTCGGACAACACCACAGCCTTGGCTTACATCTCCAAGCAAGGAGGGACCCATTCGAGGAGCCTTTACGAGATCGCAAGGGACCTCCTCATTTGGTCAAGAAGTCTAAACCTCTCTCTAGTCACGAGGTTCATCCAGGGCAATATGAACGTGTCAGCAGATCGTCTGAGCAGAAGGAATCAGGTCATTCCCACGGAATGGACCCTCCACAAGAGTGTGTGCAACAGACTTTGGACCTTGTGGGGTCAACCTACCATAGATCTGTTTGCCACCTCCATGACCAAGAGACTTCCTCTGTTTTGTTCTCCTGTTCCAGACCCTGCAGCAGTTCATGTGGATGCCTTTCTACTGAACTGGTCCCATCTCGACCTGTACGCATTCCCTCCGTTCAAGATAATCAACAAGGTTCTGCAGAAATTCGTCTCGCACGAAGGGACACGGCTGACGCTGGTTGCTCCCCTTTGGCCTGCAAGAGAATGGTTCACAGAGGTACTACAATGGCTAGTAGACTTCCCCAGGACTCTACCTCTAAGAGTGGACCTTCTACGTCAGCCTCACGTAGACAGGTTACATCCAAACCTCCACGCTCTTCAACTGACTGCCTTCAGACTGTCGAAAGATTCGCTAGAGCTCGAGGCTTTTCGAAGGAGGCAGCCAGGGCTATTGCCAGAGCAAGAAGGGTTTCCACTCGTAGGGTCTACCAGTCTAAGTGGGAGGTCTTCCGAAGCTGGTGTAGAGCCAATTCGATATCCTCTACCAATACCTCTGTGACCCAAATAGCTGACTTCCTGCTTCATCTTAGGAATGAGAGATCCCTTTCAGCTCCTACGATTAAGGGATATAGGAGTATGTTGGCCTCAGTTCTCCGCCATAGAGGTTTGGACCTGTCTTCCAACAAGGACCTTCAAGACATTCTTAAGTCTTTTGAGACGTCTAAAGATCGTCGTCTTTCCACTCCAGGCTGGAATCTAGACGTAGTCTTAAGGTTCCTTATGACATCTAGGTTCGAACCTCTCCAGTCAGCTTCATTCAAGGACCTTACCCTCAAGACCCTTTTTCTCGTTTGCCTGGCAACAGCTAAGAGAGTCAGTGAGGTTCATGCCTTCAGCAAGAACATTGGTTTCACGACCGAGTCTGCGACATGTTCTTTCCAGCTTGGATTCCTAGCAAAGAACGAACTTCCTTCACGTCCTTGGCCTAGATCGTTCGAGATACCTAGCCTTTCCAACATGGTAGGTAACGAACTTGAGAGAGTTCTTTGCCCTGTCAGAGCTCTCAAATATTATCTCAAGAGGTCTAAACCTCTCCGAGGACAGTCAGAAGCCTTATGGTGTGCCATCAGGAAACCCTCGAGACCCATGTCCAAGAATGGGCTTTCGTATTATATAAGGCTTCTGATCAGAGAAGCACATTCTCACTTAAAGGAGGAAGACCTTGCATTGCTGAAGGTAAGGACCCACGAAGTAAGAGCCGTAGCTACTTCGATGGCCTTTAATAAAAACCGTTCTCTGCAGAGTGTGATGGATGCAACCTATTGGAGGAGCAAGTCAGTGTTTGCATCATTTTATCTGAAAGATGTCCAGTCTCTTTACGAGAACTGCTACACCCTGGGACCATTCGTAGCAGCGAGTGCAGTAGTAGGTGAGGGCTCAGCCACTACATTCCCTTAATCCCATAACCTTTTTAACTTTTCTCTTGAATTCTTTTATTGTTGTTTTTATGGTTGTTACGGTAGGCTAAGAAGCCTTCCGCATCCTTTTGATTTGGCGGGTGGTCAATTCATTCTTGAGAAGCGCCTAGGTTAAAGGTTGTGTAGAGGTCCTTTAGTAGGGGTTGCAACCCTATATACTTTAGCACCTTGGGTTGATTCAGCCTCCAAGAGGAACGCTGCGCTCAGTAAGGAAGACGAACTTAAAAAAGAGGCAGAGTAACGGTTCAATTCGACTTCCTTACCAGGTACTTATTATTTCATTTGTTATTGGAGATAACTGTTATATGAAATTTGGGGATACTTGGCTATCCTTTAATCTTGTACACTGGTTTTCACCCACCCCCCTGGGTGTGAATCAGCTACATGATTATCGGGTAAGTTTAATATTGAAAAATGTCTATGAAAAGGGTATTCCATTGACAGCTGTGGATAGCTGTGTTTGTCTCTAATTACGTTGTGGGGGATGAAGTTACTAACGAAACTGTTGCGTCAATCCTATTCAAGTTGTGAAACTGTTGCGTTAATCGTAATCAAGACGTAAAACTGTTACGTCAATCGTAATCGCGACGTGAAACTGTTACGTCAATTGTAATCAAGATGTGAAACTGTTACGACAAACGTAATTAGGACGTGAAACTACTGCGTTCATCGTATTCAAGTCGT
This sequence comes from Palaemon carinicauda, assembly GCF_036898095.1. Taxonomy (NCBI): domain Eukaryota; kingdom Metazoa; phylum Arthropoda; class Malacostraca; order Decapoda; family Palaemonidae; genus Palaemon; species Palaemon carinicauda. Next base: position 70,969,365 of record NC_090727.1, on the reverse strand, counting down.
GAAACTGTTGCGTTAATCGTAATCAAGATGTGAAACTGTTGCGTTTTTCGTAATCAAGACGTGAAACTGTTGCGTCAATCGTGATCAAGACGTGAAACTGTTGCGTTTTTCATAATCAAGACGTGAAACTGTTGCGTCAATCGTGATCAAGACGTGAAACTGTTGCGTTTTTCGTAATCAAGACGTGAAACTGTTGCGTCAATCGTAATCAAGACGTGAAACTGTCGCGTAAATCGTGATCAAGACGAGATTCTGTTGCGTCAATCGTGATCAAGACGTGAATCTGTTGCGTCAATCGTAATCAAGACATGAATCTGTTGCGTCAATCGTGATCAAGACAAGATTCTGTTGCGTCAATCGTGATCAAGACGTGAATCTGTTGCGTCAGTCGTGATCAAGACGTGATCTGTTGCGTCAATCGTGATCAAGACGAGATTCTGTTGCGTCAATCGTGATCAAGACGTGAATCTGTTGCGTCAATCGTGATCAAGACATGAATCTGTTGCGTCAATCGTGATCAAGACGTGAATCTGTTGCGTCAATCGTGATCAAGACGTGAAACTGTTACGTCAATCGTAATTAAGACGTGAAACTGTTACGTCAATCGTAATTAAGACGTGAAACTGTTGCGTCAATCGTAATTAAGACGTGAAACTGTTGCGTCAATCGTGATCAAGACGTGAATCTGTTGCGTCAATTGTGATCAAGACGTGAAAATGTTGCGTCAATCGTGATCAAGACGTGAATCTGTTGCGTCAATCGTAATGAAGACGAGAATCTGTTGCGTCAATCGTGATCAAGACGTGAATCTGTTGCGTCAGTCGTGATCAAGACGTGAATCTGTTGCGTCAATCGTGATCAAGACGTGAATCTGTTGCGTCAATTGTAATCAAGACGTGAAACTGTTCCGTTACTCGTAATCAAGACGTGAAACTGTTACGTCAATTGTAATCAAGACGTGAAACTGTTACGTCAATCGTAACCAAGACGTGAAACTGTTGCGTTTATCGTATTCAAGTCGTGAATCTGTTGCGTTGATCGTAATCAAGACGTGAAACTGTTGCGTTTTTCGTAATCAAGACGTGAAACAGTTGCGTCAATAGAGATCAAGACGTGAAACTGTTGCGTTCATCGTATTCAAGTTGTGAAACTGTTGAGTTCATCGTAATCAAGACGTGAAACTGTTTCGTCAATCGTAACCAAGACGTGAAACTGTTGCGTTTATCGTATTCAAGTCGTGAATCTGTTGCGTTGATCGTAATCAAGACGTGAAACTGTTGCGTTTTTCGTAATCAAGACGTGAAACTGTTGCGTCAATAGAGATCAAGACGTGAAACTGTTGCGTTCATCGTATTCAAGTTGTGAAACTGTTGAGTTCATCGTAATCAAGACGTGAAACTGTTGCGTCAATCGTAATCAAGACGTGAATCTGTTGCATCAATCGTAATCAAGACGTGAAACTGTTCCGTTAATCGTAATCAAGACGTGAAACTGTTACGTCAATTGTAATCAAGACGTGAAACTGTTACGTCAATCGTAATTAAGACGTGAAACTATTGCGTTCATCATATTCAAGTCCTGAAACTGATGCGTTCATCGTAATCAAGACGTGAATCTGTTGTGTCAATCGTAATCAAGACGTGAATCTGTTGCGTCAATCGTAATCAAGACGTGAAACTGTTGCGTCGTTCGTAATCAAGACTTGAAACTGTTACGTCAATCGTAATCAAGACGTGAAACTGTTGCGTCGTTCGTAATCAAGACGTGAAACTGTTGCGTCGTTCGTAATCAAGACGTGATACTGTTGCGTCAATCGTAATCAAGACGTGAAACTGTTGTGTTAATCGTAATCAAGACGTGAAACTGTTGCGTTAATCGTAATCAAGACGTGAAACTGTTACGTCAATCGTAATCAAGACGTGAAATTGTTGCGTCAATCGTAATCTAGATGTGAAGTTGTTGCGTCAATCGTAATCTAGACGTGAAACTGTTGCGTCAATCGTAATCAAGACGTGAAACTGTTGCGTCCATCGTAATCAAGACGTGAAACTGTTTCGTCAATCGTAACCAAGACGTGAAACTGTTGCGTTAATCGTAATCAAGACGTGAAACTGTTACGTCAATCGTACTTAAGACGTGAAACTGTTGCATTAATCGTAATCAAGATGTGAAACTGTTTCGTCAATTGTAATCAAGACGTGAAACTGTTACGTCAATTGTAATTAAGACGTGAAACTGTTGCGTTTATCGTATTCAAGTCGTGAAACTGTTGCGTTGATCGTAATCAAGACGTGAAACTGTTGGGTTTTTTCGTGATCAAGACGTGAAATTGTTGCGTCAATTGTGATCAAGACATGAAACTGTTGCGTCAATCGTATTCAAGACGTGAATCTGTTGCGTAAATCGTGATTAAGACGTGAAACTGTTGTGTCAATCGTGATCAAGACGTGAAACTGTTTCGTCAATCGTAATCAAGACGTGATACTGTTTCGTCAATCGTAATCAAGACGTGATACTTTTTCGTCAATCGTAATCAAGACGTGATACTGTTTCGTCAATCGTAACCAAGAAGTGAAATTGTTGTGTTAATCGTAATCAAGACGTGAAACTGTTACGTCACTCGCAATCAAGACGTGAAACTGTTTCGTCAATCGTAATCAAGACGTGATACTGTTTCGTCAATCGTAATCAAGACGTGATACTGTTTCGTCAATCGTAACCAAGACGTGAAACTGTTGTGTTGATCGTAATCAAGACGTGAAACTGTTACGTCAATCGTAATCAAGACGTGAAACTGTTTCATCAATCGTAATCAAGACGTGATACTGTTGCGTCAATCGTAATCAAGACGTGAAACTGTTGCGTTAATCGTAATCAAGACGTGAAACTGTTACGTCAATCGTAATCAAGACGTGAAGTTGTTGCGTCAATCGTAATCTAGACGTGAAGTTGTTGCGTCAATCGTAATCTAGACGTGAAACTGTTGCGTCAATCGTAATCAAGACGTGAAACTGTTGCGTCCATCGTAATCAAGACGTGAAACTGTTTCGTCAATCGTAACCAAGACGTGAAACTGTTGTGTTAGTCGTAATCAAGACGTGAAACTGTTACGTCAATCGTAATCAAGACGTGAAATTGTTGCGTCAATCGTAATCAAGACGTGAAGTTGTTGCGTCAATCGTAATCAAGACGTGAAAATGTTGCGTCAATCGTAATCAAGACGAGAAACTGTTTCGTCAATCGTAATCAAGACGTGATACTGTTGCGTCAATCGTAATCAAGACGTGATACTGTTTCGTCAATCGTAATCAAGACGTGATACTGTTTCGTCAATCGTAACCAAGAAGTGAAACTGTTGTGTTAATCGTAATCATGACGTGAAACTGTTGCGTCCATCGTAATCAAGACGTGAAACTGTCGCGTCAATCGTAATCAAGACGTGAAACTGTTTCGTCAATCGTAATCAAGACGTGAAACTGTTGCGTCCATCGCAATCAAGACGTGAAACTGTTTCGTCAATCGTAATCAAGACGTGATACTGTTTCGTCAATCGTAACCAAGACGTGAAACTGTTGTGTTAATCGTAATCAAGACGTGAAGTGGTTGCGTCAATCGTAATCAAGACGTGAAACTGTTGCGTCAATCGTAATCAAGACGTGAAGTGGTTGCGTCAATCGTAATCAAGACGTGAAACTGTTGCGTCAATCGTAATCAAGACGTGAAACTGTTGCGTCCATCGTAATCAAGACGTGAAACCGTTTCGTCAATTGTAATCAAGACGTGAAGTGGTTGCGTCAATCGTAACCAAGACGTGAAACTGGTTGCGTCCATCGTAATCAAGACGTGAAACTGTTGCGTCAATCGTAATCAAGACGTGAAGTGGTTGCGTCAATCGTAACCAAGACGTGAAACTGTTGCGTCAATCGTAATCAAGACGTGAAACTGTTGCGTCAATCGTAATCAAGACGTGAAGTGGTTGCGTCAATCGTAACCAAGACGTGAAACTGTTGCGTCAATCGTAATCAAGACGTGAAACTGTTGCGTCAATCGTAATCAAGACGTGAAGTGGTTGCGTCAATCGTAACCAAGACGTGAAACTGTTGCGTCAATCGTAATCAAGACGTGAAACTATTATGTCAATCGTAATCAAGACGTGAAATTGTTGCGTCAATCGTAATCTAGACGTGAAGGTGTTGCGTCAATCGTAATCTAGACGTGAAACTGTTGCGTCAATCGTAATCAAGACGTGAAACTGTTGCGTCCATCGTAATCAAGACGTGAAACTGTTGCGTCAATCGTAATCAAGACGTGAAACTGTTACGTCAATCGTAATCAAGACGTGAAGTGGTTGCGTCAATCATAATCAAGACGTGAAACTATTACGTCAATCGTAATCAAGACGTGAAACTGTTGCGTCCATCGTAATCAAGACGTGAAACTGTTACGTCAATCGTAACCAAGACGTGAAACTGTTGCGTCAATCATAATCAAGACGTGAAACTATTACGTCAATCGTAATCAAGACGTGAAACTGTTGCGTCCATCGTAATCAAGACGTGAAACTGTTTCGTCAATTGTAATCAAGACGTGAAGTGGTTGCGTCAATCGTAACCAAGACGTGAAACTGGTTGCGTCCATCGTAATCAAGACGTGAAACGGTTGCGTCAATCGTAATCAAGACGTGAAGTGGTTGCGTCAATCGTAACCAAGACGTGAAGTGGTTGCGTCAATCGTAACCAAGACGTGAAACTGTTGCGTCAATCGTAATCAAGACGTGAAACTGTTACGTCAATCGTAATCAAGACGTGAAGTGGTTGCGTCAATTGTAACCAAGACGTGAAACTGTTGCGTCAATCGTAATCAAGACGTGAAACTATTACGTCAATCGTAATCAAGACGTGAAATGGTTGCGTCTAACCCAACTAAAACGTGAAAAAAAAAAAAAATACTGGATTTTGATATGGATCGTAGTACCAAATATAATTACTTTGAAAAATAATAAAATCGGCGGTTGTTGATACTAGACATAGGCAAACATTGAACTCTCTCTCTCTCTCTCTCTCTCTCTCTCTCTCTCTCTCTCTCTCTCTCTCTCTCTCTCATTGAATGGTCACTGTGACAAGTTAGTGAAACAACAGGAAGTTACATTCGCATGCAAAGTCATCTGTCCATGAATTCTGATTGTGATAAGGGACTGGGCTGTTTTGGCGTAATATTGTCGAGCGGACTCGAGACATTAACGCATTTAACTGCGTATGAATTCCACGAGGAAGTCTTCTTTTGTGTGTGTGTTTGTGTGTTTTTTAATGATAGTATTTTAGTAGCTATATTCTTCTTCTTCTTCTTCTTCTTCTTCGACCTTATCCATACATTAAGAAGTTGGTTGCCTGATGCGACCTCTCCAATGCCTTCGATCAAATGCATCCTCCTCCACCAAACCTATTCTCTCCATATCATCCTTCACCTTATCTCGCCATCTAATTCTCAGCCTCCCTCTTGATCTTTCCCCCATAACAGGTTCCTCTCTCTCTCTCTCTCTCTCTCTCTCTCTCTCTCTCTCTCTCTCTCCCCTTCTTCCCCACCGTTATCCTTACATTAAGGGGTCGGTTGCCTGATGCACCCTCTCCAATGCCTTCGATCAAAGGCATCATCTTCCACCAAACCTCTTCTCTCCATATCATCCTTCATCTTATCTTGCCATCTAATTCTCCGCCTCCCTCTTGATCCTCCCCCCATAACAGGTTCTCTCTCTCTCTCTCTCTCTCTCTCTCTCTCTCTCCTTCTTCCCCACCATTATCCTTACATTAAGGGGTCGGTTGCCTGATGCACCCTCTCCAATGCCTTCGATCAAAGGCATCATCTTCCACCAAACCTCTTCTCTCCATATCATCCTTCACCTTATCTCGCCATCTAATTCTCCGCCTCCCTCTTGATCCTCCCCCCATAACAGGTTCCTCTCTCTCTCTCTCTCTCTCTCTCTCTCTCTCTCTCTCTCTCTCTCTCTCTCTCTCTCTCTCTCTCTCTCCTTCTTCTTCTTCTTCTTCTTCCCCACTGTTATCCTTACATTAAGGGGTCGGTTGCCTGATGCGCCCTCTCCAATACCTTCGATCCTAGTCATCCTCTAGCTATCTTCTAGTTAGGTAAAGTTTCTTAGCTACAAGCAGTCGTAGATTAAGGTATCAGCAACATATGACCATTGTTATGAACATAGTTTCTACTGAGTTCAGGTGACGTGTCTGCTAGCATTTCCCATCTCTCCCTTAGGTATTTTATTAATTATTTGAGAATTTTCCTATCTCCAAGGATTGAGGGTCGTAAGTAGGAAAAGGTTGAAAACAAATGGATTGCTTACATCTTTATTTTTTGTTGTCACAGCAACGAACTCCCCAAATACTTTAATTCCTGGCAGGATCAACCAGGTAGTTTGCTTACATGGGAATTTTCAAAATTGTATACATGGCAATTTTCAAAGTTGTATGCTATACATGATATATAAACTATAAAACACATTTCTATGCACGATAACAAATCAGTATTCCAAAAGAGTTTTGAATGATTGATATCACTGATATAACTTTGTATTCTACTATGCAAATACGCTTTTAAATCGCCTGTCTAATGGACAAGTTTAAAAGCTGGTTTTTATTCGAGAGAAACGAGGGTTCCAAAATACGCACAGTTCGGACAATGGCCTGTCAGATCCACGAATTTGCTAATGGGGATGAAGCCTCTCCAATAAAGAATGATGGATGAAGCTCTCTCTCTCTCTCTCTCTCTCTCTCTCTCTGGGCAGAGAGTGTGGATTCTGTCTCTCTCAACACATGATGGGATTGGGTGTGGATTATTTCTCTCTCTCTCTCTCTCTCTCTCTCTCTCTCTCTCTCTCTCTCTCTCTCTCTCTCTCTCTCTCTCTCTATTATATATATTATATATATATATATATATATATATATATATATATATATATATATATAAAAGCGACACATGACGGGACTGGGTGTGGATTCTCTCTCTCTCTCTCTCTCTCTCTCTCTCTCTCTCTCTCTCTCTCTTTATATATATATTATATATTTATATGTATGTATATATATATATATATATATATATATATATATATATATATATATATATATATATATATATATAAGCAGCACATGACGGGACTGGGTGTGGATTCTCTCTCTCTCTCTCTCTCTCTCTCTCTCTCTCTCTCTCTCTCTCTCTCTCTCTCTCTCTCTCTCTCTATGAGCGACACTTTACAGGAGTAGGTATGGATTTTCATTGTAAATTCCAAAGCACATCTATTCCAATTGTGCAAAGTTATCTGAAATAAATGTAATTTATTCTGTACAGTTTGTAAACAATTTGATCCACAATAATCCCTTCGTTGATGTTTCAATATAAGGTACATTATTCATTCCCACATTGAATTCGAGCTCTCATTCTGTGACATAAATAAGAATACACCGCAGTCTCTTTTGTCACCATCCTCAAATATACCTGGTTTCTGTAATTAAGATTAAATCACAAATTAACTCTGATTTAGTAATCTCTGTTAAGGTCTGTAGTTCCTACTAATTGCTACGCATATTCCTCTATATATTATGTCTCTGTCTTGGGGAAATAATTAGCTTGACTGATAGAGTTATGCATGCATTATCACCTCTCAGGTTTAATCGTTTGAAGGGCGCTCATGAATGGCAGAGGCAAGGGACAGTGACATTGCCATATCAAGCATGATAATGCCCTAGAGGCTGACCATATTAAGTATGATCAGCGTCCAAGCCCCCTTTCCACCCAAGCTAGGACCAAGCCTATTATTATTATTATTATTATTATTATTATTATTATTATTATTATTATTATTATTATTATTATTATTATTATAACTTGGCTTCTACAAGGCACCAGAAGAGTTGGAAGACCCAGGCCTATATGGCTGAGGACTATGAAAGTAGGAGGTAATGAATGAAGAAGTATTGATTTAAAAGCTCAAGATAGAGACGACTGGCGAAATCTAACCAAGGCTTTTTGCGTTGATGATGATGATGATGATGATGATGATTATTACTCTCTCTCTCTCTCTCTCTCTCTCTCTCTCTCTCTCTCTCTCTCTCTCTCTCTCTCTCTTTAAAAACTTGGGTTCCAAACATAGGTTGCAAGACACTTTTCTATTTATTTCAGGAGAGAATTCTATGTAGGGAGAGGTTCGTGCTATCTCCTTTAACAATACAAAAGAAGAAAAAGTAGAGGGTCACTCAGTAGAGCGCAGACCTCTACCACGGCAGCTTATTTCTCGACCTTTTGTTTAACCTTGAACCTTGACCTGAACATGTATTAATTGGCCTGGATTTTCATACACTCAAATATGAAACAAGTTTGAAGTCTCTGTGACAATGATGTCCAAACTTATGGCTGATTAAGTGAATTGGACATTTTGCTTGCCCGTGACCTTAACATTTGACCTTGATCTTCCAAAATTTAATCATTTCCAGCTTTTTACATAAGAGTTAGTCCCTGCAAGTTTCATTACTCTACTATTAAAATTGTGGTCAGGAAGCTGTTCACAAACAAACATATAAACTCAAACATTACTCTACTATTAAAATTGTGTCCAGGAAGCTGTTCAAAAATAAACACACACACACACACACACACATACAGGGGGGTAAAACATAACCTCTTTCCAACTTCGTTGGCGGAAGTAAAGGAAAAAAAAAAGGAAGTGTTGCTCAGTTTTAAAAGATATGACATATCCTAAGGTCTTCTCTGGATGACGGCTTTATGATCCTTGGATGTTTCTGAGTAATTGCAGAGATGGCAGCATCCTCTCTCTCTCCATCTTATACATAATCGATGATTCTGGCAAAATTGGATCTTCTCTTGTCTGCCTTCTGATCTAAATATTGCTCATAACTTTTTCCTTCACTCTGAAAAGTTTTTTCTGATTTAAAGCGTTGTTGGTTTGGCTGTATTTTCTGTTTTTCGCTTTCAAGAGTATTTTGTCTGATCTAAAATTGCTCACAGCTTTTTCCTTTATTCTGAAAAGTTTTTTTCTGATTTTAAATGATATTGGTTTTGCTTTATTTTCCGGTTTTCGCTTTCAGGATTATTGAATTTTTTTTGTCTTTCTTGTATTTTTTTTATTTGCCTTTTTCTCTTTTCTGGCGAAATCTAACCGAGGCCCTTTGCGTGAATAGGTGTAGGAGGAGATGATGATGATGATATTTTTGAATAGACCAGAGATATTTGTACTTTAAGTAATCCAACATAAAGAGCCTCAATTTACTACTTTCTTTTCCACTAGGGTCATTAAAGCCTGTTGAAAAGGTCCCCAACTGTCATTCTGCTGGACTTGGGTTCTATACCCGCTCATGATCGATAGTTTCTTGTAGTGTCTGCAACCTCACCATACTTGTGAATTAAGGCGTAGATTGGGGGGAGCCATATAGTTCTACCTGCTTAGTCATCAGCAGCCATTGCCTGGCACTCCTTGGTCCAAGCTTGGGTGGAAAGGGATTTGGTCGCTGATCATATGTATATATGATTAGTCTCTAGGGCATTGTCCTGTTGAGCATTGTCACTGCCCCTAGCCTCCTGCCATTCATGAGCAGTCTTTAATCTTTTAAACATGTAATTCACTTAACCATTACAAGTCTATCTCAGTTCTTTGTCATTTGATATCTAGGACTAAAGGTGGTGTAGCTCTGGGCTCGTATTATCAAGGTCTAAGGCTCTATCCAATTCATCCCTCACTAGTCAATGGGTACCGGGTTCAGCTGGGAGTCTGACTGGCCAGATACCTCAGTGTGTAATCCATCGGCTTATTATGTATGTGACTATATAACACATTTCCTGAACAACATTCAGCATAACTTTTAACATTATTGGGTATAGGGTCTATAAGCTGTTTTGAATTATATATTCCTTGCAAACCAATGTCGACCAAATATCGCCTTTTTTTAATTACCTCCGCCAACGAAGTTGGAAGGAGGTTATATTTTACCCCCTGTTTGTGTGTGTGTTTGTGAAGAATTTCCTGGCCACAGTTTTAATCGTAGCGCAATGAAACTTGCAGGGATTAACTATTATGTAAAAAGCTAGAAATGATTCATTTTTGGAAGGTCAAGGTCAAAGGTTAAGCAAAATATCTAATTCACGTCATGTAATCAGCCCAGACTGGGGTTCGAGTCCCGCTCAAACTCGTTTGTTCCTATGGTCGCTATAACCTCACCATCCTTGTAAGCTAAGGATGGGGTGTTTAGAGGAGCCTATAAGTCTGTCTGCTGAGTCATCAGCAGCCATTTCCTGAGCCTCCTTGGTCCTAGCTTGGGTGGAGAGGGGTCTTGAGCACTGATCATGAGCGGCCTTTAAACCTATAATAGCAAGATTTTTGGTCTCAAAATTTATATAATTATTTTTTTCTTGTTACAGGAACTTACGAATACCCAAAGAGCTTTTGTATCTACGGAAGAGGTATGTGAGTATTTTTTTTCTATTAAACAGTATATGTTTGATGTCCAATTTACGTTCGAAAAGTCCTTACTCATTTTGTCTATTTTTTTTTCGTATTTTATTTCAGTGAGACTTAGGGACTAAAACCTTATTGGCAGACATATTTTCATCATTAATGACATGATATAAGTCTTTTATTTACTCACTTGGATTTCTTATAAATGAATACTTGTGATGATATCTGTAGCGGAAATCCTTGTTATAGGAAATTTTACTAATTTCATTACTTTTTTATTATATTCATTCAAACATAATATATGTAACAGCTATAAGTGATCTGGTTACTTTATCAAATTTATTGAAATTATTTTGTCGATTTTAATGATCTTATTGGGCCATGGAGAACCACGACGGTAAAAATATTCTATATTAAACACAGGCGATACTTCGCATGCAGCAGCTGCAGTTAAGCACTTCGCTAATGTATATTACGTTTGCTTCATAAAAATGAATTAATTATGAGCAAAGAGGAAGGCAATGCTTTCAAGTTATCGAGAGACTAATAGGTTTGGAAGTTTAAATAGTTTAGTATAATGGTAATTAAATAGCGAGTATTGCAACAAGAAGGGTAAAGGAAGAGATATCAAAATTGGATCTTGTTATGGAAGTATATATATATATATATATATATATATATATATATATATGAATGTGTGTGCGTGTATATATATATATATATATATATATATATATATATATATATATATATTATATATATATATATAATATATATATATATATGAATAATTTATATATATATATATATATATATATATATATATATATATGCACTATATATGTACATATATATATATGAATAATCTAATATATATATATATATATATATATATATATATATATATATATATGATATATATTATATATGTATGTATAAATTATGCATATATATATATATATATATATATATATATATATGATAAATTTTGCACATTTTTACGTGTTTTTCATATTCAAATAAGCCATATATATTTTTGATATATTAATGTCTGGATTCTCTTAACGACCTCGGGATCAGAGCCCCAGGCGAAATCACACAAAGACAAGAGCTTGGCTCCGGCCGGGAATCGAACCCTGGTCGGCAAGCTTATATAGACAGTGACTAACCCACTTGGCCACTTAGTCACTGTCTATATATATATATATATATATATATATATATATATATAAATATATATATATATATATATATATATATGAATAATTTATATATATATATATATATATATATATATATATATATATATGCACTATATATGTACATATATATATATGAATAATCTAATATATATATATATATATATATATATATATATATATATATATATATATATATATATATTATATATGTATGTATAAATTATGCATATATATATATATATATATGATAAATTTTGCACATTTTTACGTGTTTTTCATATTCAAATAAGCCATATATATTTTTGATATATTAATGTCTGGATTCTCTTAACGACCTTGGGATCAGAGCCCCAGGCGAAATCACACAAAGACAAGAGCTTGGCTCCGGCCGGGAATCGAACCCTGGTCGGCAAGCTTATATAGACAGTGACTAACCCACTTGGCCACTTAGTCACTGTCTATATAAGCTTGCCGACCAGGGTTCGATTCCCGGCCGGAGCCAAGCTCTTGTCTTTGTGTGATTTCGCCTGGGGCTCTGATCCCGAGGTCGTTAAGAGAATCCAGACATTAATATATCAAAAATATATATGGCTTATTTGAATATATATATATATATATATATATATATATA
>NC_090727.1:70939561-70952061 GCF_036898095.1 Palaemon carinicauda | reverse complement strand
ATCTTTGAAGAGGTGTCCACTCTTCACACCCTTCGATGCTATTTTAAATATAAAAGATTATTTTTTTTTTGTGACTTTAAAGATTTTAGAAGATATAGACTTTTATATTTTGGTAAGAAAAATTTGTCATACATTTTATCGGATTTTGAATTTCTGTTTATTTAACATTTTATCGGATTTTGAATTTCTGTTTATTTAACATTTTATCGGATTTTGAATTTCTGTTTATTTAACATTTTATCGGATTTTGAATTTCTGTTTATTTAACATTTTATCGGATTTTGAATTTCTGTTTATTTAACATTTTATCGGATTTTGAATTTCTGTTTATTTAACATTTTATCGGATTTTGAGTTTCTGTTAATTATTTAAAGGTTTTAATGTTTTATCATATTTATCTATATTATATTTGCTTTATGTCAAATTTTCACTATTAATAACGTTATTATTCACTATTAGCGACATTTTTCTTCAATATACATATACATACACACACACACACACACATACACATATATATATATATATATATATATACACATATATGTATATATATACATATATATATATTTCTATATATATATATATATATATATATATATATATATATATATATATTATATACACACATGTATATATATAAATATATATATATATATATATATATATATATATATATATACATGTGTGTATATAATATATATATATATATATATATATATATACATGTGTGTATATAATATATATATATATATATATATATATATATATATAGAAATATATATATATATACATACATATATATATATATATATATATATATGTATATAAATATATATATATATATATGCATATATATATATGTATATAAATATGTGTGTATATATATATATATATATATATATATATATATATATATATAAATATAAGCACTCCTGACAAAATAAAATGTTTTGTCTATCTCTCTGAAAATGGAACCAGCATCGAAAATCCTAAAAGAATGAATTATTTTGACATGAGTAAAGTTAGAAAAATAGAATACTGCAACATAATATTATGAAATATTTGTGCTGACTTCAACTAATGGGAGGATGTGACGTTAGCTTACGAATAACGTTTATGAAGCAATGGTAAGCAGCTCTTCTAGGAGAAGGACACTCCAAAATCAAACGATTGTTCTCTATTCTTGGATAGTGCCATAGTCTCTGTACCATGGCCTTCCATTGTCTTGGAGTAGAGTTTTTTTTTTTTTTGCTTGAGGGTACACTCGGGCACACTATTTTATCTTTTTTCTCTTCTTGTTAATTTGAAGTGTTTATAGTTTGTATATGAAAGATTTGTCTTAATGTTGTTATTACACTTAAACTTCTCTTGTAGTCTATTTCCTTATTGCCTTTTCTCACCGGGCTATTTTCCCTGTAGGAGGCCTTGGGTTTGGAACCCTTTCTCCGCTCCGTAAACCTTTCTCGGCTTCATCTGCCGGAGCCGGAACCCTTTCTGGGTTCCGTAAACCTTTCTCGTCTCCGTAAACCATTCTTGGTTTCATCTGACGGAGCCGGAACGCTTTATCGGCTCCCTAAACCTTTCTGGGCTTCATCTGCCGGAGCCAGAACCCTTTTTCGGCTCCGTAAACCTTTCTAGGCTTCATCTGCCGGAGCCAGAACCCTTTCTCGGCTCCGTAAACCTGTCTGGGCTTCATCTGCCGGAGCCGGAACCCTTTCTCGTCTTCGTAAACCCTTCTCAACTCCCCGTAAACCTTTCTCTGCTTCATCTGCCAGAGCCGGAACCCTTTCTCGGCTCCGTAAACCTTTCTCGGCTTCATCTGCCAGAGCCGGAACCCTTTCTCGGCTTCATCAACCTTTCTCGGCTTCATCTACCGGAGCAGGAACTCTTTCTCAGCTTCATCTGCCGGAGCTAGAACCCTTACTCGGCTTCATCTGCCGGAGCCGGAACACTTTCTCGGCTACATAAACCTATCTCAGCTTCATCTGCCGGAGTCGAAACCCTTTCTCGGATCCGTAAACCTTTCTCGGCTTCATCTGTCGGAGCCAGAACCCTTTCTCGGCTCCGAAACCTTTTTCGGCTTCATCTGCCGGAGCCGGAACACATTCTCGGCTCCGTAAACCTATTTCAGCTTCATCTGCCGGAGCCGGAACCCTTTCTCGGATCCGTAAACCTTTCTCGGCTTTATCTGCCGGAGCCGGAACTCTTTCTCAGCTTCATTTGCCGGAGCCGGATCCCTTTCTCGGCTCCGTAAACCTATCTTGGCTTCATCTGCTGGGGCCGGAACCTTTCTCGGCTCTGTAAACCTTTCTCGGCTTCATCTGCCGGAGCTGGAACCCTTTTCGGCTCCGTAAACCTTCCTCGGATTCATCTGCCGGAGCCGGAACCCTTTCTCGGCTCCGTAAACTTTTCTCAGCTCCCTAAACGTTTCTCAGCTTCATCTACGGGAGCCGGAACCCTTTTTTGGCTCCGTAAAATTTTTTCAGCTTCATCTGCTGGAGCCAGAACATTTTCTCGGCTCCGTAAACCTTTCTCGGCTCTGTAAAACTTTCTCGGCTTCATCTGCCAGAGCCGGAACCCTTTCTCAGGTATCTAGACCTTTCTCGGCTTCATCTGCCGGAGTCGGAACCCTTTCTCGGCTCCATGAACCTTTCTCGGCTCTGTAAACCTTTTTCGGCTCCGTAAACCTTTCTCGGCTTCATCTGCAGGAGCCGGAACCCTTTCTCGGCTCCGTAAACCTTTCTCGGCTTCATCTGCTAGAGCCGGAACCGTTTCTCAGGTATCTAGACCTTTCTCGGCTTCATCTGCCGGAGTCGGAACCCTTTCTCAGGTATCTAGACCTTTCTCGGGTCCATCTGCTGGAGTCGGAACCCTTTCTCGGCTCCATAAACCTTTCTCGGCTCTGTAAACCTTTTTCGGCTCCGTAAACCTTTCTCGGCTTCATCTGCCGAAGCCAGAACCCTTTCTCGGCTCTGTAAACCTTTTTCGGCTCCGTAAACCTTTCTCGGCTTCATCTGCATTTGTCGCTGTCTCCTGATGCGATAAAAGGTCTTGTAGTGACGTCAGAACGTGGCTGATTTGCTCATAGAAATGAAAACATAAATGGAATTTTTTTACATTCTGTTGTTGAAAACATATTCCTTTTCATGCCTCGGTGAAGAAGAAATCGGCATTAGACAGAAGGAATGATTTTAACAATAGAAAAATATATGTGTTGTTTCTGCGCTTATGGAAAGAGTGAAAAGAATTATTTTTTATTATTTTTCTCATATGTTTTTGGAAAGAACTGGTGATATACAAAGATAGTTGTTTGTTATATTTTTTTGTTTCCTGGTAAAAAATCTCCTTTTGTTTCAGATATTTTTAGGCTTCTATTTTTTGTCCTGATTTTTCGAGTTATGTATTTTTCTTTGGAAATTTTTTCCATCATATTAATTTCATATCTGTACTTTTTTTTATATAGTGTTGAAGATTTTTCCAAAAATTTATTTTTAATAAAGAAATTATTCTTTATTTAAAGAAAATCGTACAATTTATGTATTTTTCTTTGAAGAGATTTTTCCCTCATATCAAGTTCATATCTTCATTTTTTAGTCTTAATACTTTTTTCTAAAAATTCATTTTTAATAAAGAAATTATTCTTATTTAAAGAAAATCGTACAATTTATGCATTTTTCTTTGAAGAGATTTTTCCCTCATATTAAGTTCATATCTTAACTTTTTTTTTATAGTGTTGAAGATTTTTCTAAAAATTCATTTTTAATAAAGAAATTATTCTTTATTTAAAGGAAATCGTACAAGTCTTCATGTTTGATTTATAATAATCATACATTCTACATTTACAAATATTAATAATCATATATATATATTATTATTATTATTATTACTATCCAAGCTACAACCCTAGTTGGAAAAGCAGGATGCTATAAGCCCAGGGGCTCCAACAGGGAAAAATAGCCCAGTGAGGAAAGGAAATAAGGAAATAAATAAATGAAGAGAATAAATTAACAATAAATCATTCT
Organism: Palaemon carinicauda; assembly: GCF_036898095.1. Lineage (NCBI taxonomy): Eukaryota > Metazoa > Arthropoda > Malacostraca > Decapoda > Palaemonidae > Palaemon > Palaemon carinicauda. Next base: position 70,948,036 of record NC_090727.1, on the reverse strand, counting down.
AAAATAAGAAACAACGTCAAAACAGACATGTCATATAATAAACTATCAACAACATCAAAAACAAATATGTCATAAATAAACTATAAAAAGACTATGTCCGCCTGGTCAACAAAAAAGCATTTGCTCCAACTTTGAACTTTTGAAGTTCTACTGATTCAACCACCCGATTAGGAAGATCATTCCACAACTTGGTCACAGCTAGAGTACTGCGTAGTATTGAGCCTCGTGATGGAGAAGGCCTGGCTATTAGAATTAACTGCCTGCCTAGTATTACGAACAGGATAGAATTGTCCAGGGAGATCTGAATGTAAAGGATGGTCAGAGTTGTGAAAAATCTTATGCAACATGCATAATGAACTAATTGAATCAGCAGCTGAAGACCAGACAGGAGAACAATACTCAAAACAAGGTAGAATGAAAGAATTAAAACACTTCTTCAGAATAGATTGATCACTGAAAATCTTGAAAGACTTTCTCAATAAGCATATTTTTTGTGAAATTGAAGAAGACACAGACCTTATATGTTTCTCAAAAGTAAATTTACTGTCGAGAATCACACCTAAAATTTTGAAAGAGTCATACATATTTAAAGAAACATTATCAATACTGAGATCCGGATGTTGAGGAACCACCGTCCTTGACCTACTTACAATCATACTTTGAGTTTTGTTAGGATTCAACTTCATACCCCATAATTTGCACCATGCACTAATTCTAGCTAAATCTCTATTAAGGGATTCACCAACCATAGATCTACGTTCAGGGGATGGAATTGATGCAAAGAGAGTAGCATCATCTGCATATGCAACAAGCTTGTTTTCTAGGCCAAACCACATGTCATGTGTATATAGTATAAAAAGTAATGGGCCAAGAACACTACCCTGTGGAACACCGGATATCACATTCCTATAATCACTATGGTGCCCATCAACAACAACTCTTTGAGATCTATTACTTAAAAAATCAATAATAATGCTAAGAAACGACCCACCCACTCCCAACTGTTTCAGTTTGAAAACAAGGGCCTCATGATTAACACGGTCAAAGGCAGCACTAAAATCAAGGCCAATCTAACGAACTTCCCGACCACAATCAAGGGATTTCTGTACAGCATTGGAGATTGTAAGAAGGGCATCACATGCTCCAAGGCCTTTACGAAAACCAAATTGCAAACTAGGGAGTAGATGATTACCTTCAGCAAACCTATTAAGACGTTTTGCCAGAAGACGTTCAAAAACTTTAGATAATATGGGAGTTATGGAAATTGGGCGGTAATCAGTGGGACTTGAGCTACCACAAACACATTTACATAGAGGAGTAACATTACCAATTCTCCAACTAGTGCTAAAAGCTCATCTTCTTGCTAACTTGCGCAAAATAACAGATAACTTTGGAGCTAAGAAATCTGCTGTCTTTATAAAAAACAAAGGAAAAATACCATTTGGGTCTACACCTCCATAAGCATCAAGGTCCATCAACAGAGCTTTAATCTCACGAGATCGAAAAGCTAAACTAGTTAGTTTAGCCTCAGGAAAACAGGAATGAGGAAGTTCAAGTTTTTCATTACTCTGTTTACTGTCAAAAACATCAGCCAAAAGGGTTGCCTTTTCCTTTGGACAGTGAGTGACTGAGCCATCTGGTTTAAGTAAAGGAGGAACTGTTGCATCTACACCAAAGAGTGCAGATTTAAGGGTAGACCACCATTTATGTTCCTGAGTTGTACCAGAAAGTGTTTCTTTTATGGTTAAATTGTACTCCTTTTCAGTTAAGGCATAAACTCTCTGAGCAAAAGCTCGAAGCTGAGTATAGTTGTTCCAGGTCAAATCTGATCTGTTACCCTTCCAAAGTTGATAGGCCTCCTGCTTCTCCAAAAAAGCACGTCTACAATCATCATTGAACCACGGTTTGTCCTTCACTCGGTACCTTAGCACACGAGAAGGGATACGCCTATCAATTATGTTGACTAGATTCTCATTCAAAGGGACAACAGGATCTACACTATTATATAATTGTGACCAATTCAAGCACAAAAGATCATGTAAAATCCCATTCCAGTCTGCTTGGGATTTCATATAAATTTTACAAGAATATGATATATCAGGGACAGGCTGCTCAGTCTTCACTAATAATGAAATCAAGGCATGATCAGATGTCCCGACTGGAGAACCAACCTTACCAGTTATAACGCCAGGGGAGTCAGTGTATACGAGGTCCAAGCAATTACCAGACCTGTAAGTAGCTTCATTTATGATTTGCTCACAGCCTGATTCAGAGGCAAAGTCTAAAGCTCTTAAGCCATGGCGATCGGTAGGAGAGATAGAACTTAACCACTCCCTATGGTGAGCATTAAAATCACCAACAAAGACAAAAGAAGCCTTTCTATCATCTTCTTGTATCTTAGCCATAATGGTAAGAAGACAATCGAAGATAGAATCATCCATGTCTGGATTCCGGTAGATCGAACATAAATAAAAGTTGTTTTGCCTGCCACAAACTTTTATTACCTGAATCTCATGACATCCACATTGATAGCAGGACTTATGAGAAGCAGGGTACTCGGTCCTAATATACACCGCCATTCCCCTGGCCCTAGGGATGGCATCATGTCATCACGTTTCAACATTATTGGCTTCTTAAAACCAGTTATAAGGAGCTCAGATGAGTGCCTCATATTAGAAACCAAAGTTTCTGAGCACAAAAGAATATCATACTGTCTGGACGCAACTGTAAGGTCTTGGATATTTGCATGAAGACCACGAATATTGCAATACAGAAGACGACATTGACGAAATCTAGGACGTACTGGTCCCGGATTTCGCTCAATGTCTCCAGACAGCATAAGAATTAATAGAAATAAAAAAGAGACATCATACTTAAAAACTAGATTAACAAGAATTATAACAAAAACAATACATACAGAATTATAAACAAAGTGATTGATGATACCCATGGACTATAGTAAAAAGTCGGAAAAACTGGTCAACATGGAGGAGCCGATACACCATGCAAGGCTAAATACCCTCCAGGATAGCCACTTAAACTAAAGGGAGGACAGTAAGGATGGTTTTGAGAAGAAAAAGAATCAGAAAAAGGAAAAGACAACCTCTTGATAAACCACCAGGCATCCATGGCCCTTCTATTAAGCCTGCCCAACACACCATTTAAAAAAAACAAGAGGAAGAAAAAAAAATAAGATAGAATAGTGTGCCTGAGTGTACCCTCAAGCAAGAGAACTCCAACCCAAGACAGTGGAAGACCATGGTACAGAGGCTATGGCACTACCCAAGACTAGAGAACAGTGGTTTAATATTGGAGTGTCCTTCTCCTAGAAGAGCTGCTTACCACAGCTAAAGAATCTCTTCTACCCTTACCAAGAGGAAAGTACACTGAACAAATTGCAGTACAGTAATTAACCCCTTGGGTGAAGAAGTGTTAAGTATCTCATTGTTGTCAGGTGTATGAGGAAAGACGAGAATATGTAAAGAATAGGCCAAACTATTCTGTGTAAGTGTAGGCAAAGAAAAAATAAGCCGTGACCAGAGAGAGGGATCCAATGCATTACTGTCTGGCCATTCAAAGGATCCAATACCTCTCTAGTGGTAGTATCTCAACGGGCTGTGTGAGGGACACTGGCCTAGGCACTACTGTACACATCTACAGAGACTTAGGTGAAGTGAATGTCAGGAGTAAAGGGAACATGAACAGCTGCATGAAAATATAATACAGTACAGTTTACATGAAATTTAGATGATATATTACAAGGCAGACCCCAGCTTGAAAAGAAAATATAAAAAATGACAAAATTTCAAGGTAACCGCTTTGAGTAAAAACCTCATGGAAAAATTTCTCTCCACAGATACAGGACAATTAGCAAATTACATATATATATATATATATATATATATATATATATATATATATGATTGTTCATTATCTTTTACTGTAAAAAAAGATATGTTGTCCCTGACATATTTCCTAATTGCTAGCTTTCTTTTCTCAATGATTTGATTTGTCTCATTTTTATAGAAAGGATGTTAAACCTTTTTACATATATACCTCAACAGACTTTTGTTTTCCATAAAAATGAAAATAAAAATAACTAGGATTAAAATTGATGTATATATATATATATATATATATATTGTATATATATATATATATATATATATATATATATACATATATATAAATTTTTTTTTGAGAAATCCAACATTTTAAAATGTCTGCTTTCCTTTATAATAAAAGTAAAAACTATTCTCAGGAGGCTTTCCATATTGGTTGCCCAAATTGAGAGAGAGAGAGAGAGAGAGAGAGAGAGAGAGAGAGAGAGAGAGAGAGAGAGAGAGAGAGAGAGAGATACAATGAAGTATATAAAAAATCGGAATGGAAGAGGCTTTATTCATTCAACAAAGATTCAAAACGACGACAAAGAAACATTACGTCACATCGGCCAAAAATATTTCAAAAACGATCTCATCAAAAATTCATTTTGAACTATTAGATTACCATAAAATTTATCAACGTAGAGAGAGAGAGAGAGAGAGAGAGAGAGAGAGAGAGAGAGAGAGAGAGAGAGAGAGAGAGAGAGTAGTCCTTATTACTTAGCAATTCCTCATTAGAAGGGGCTTCCCAGCCTCCCAATCTCCTCTCTCTCCCCCCCCCATATGAATGAGATGATCTCTTATTATTACAGCATCCGAATCTCAAAATTAATTCCGAGCGATAATCCTCCTCTTGGTTCTATCCAGATCTCACACCTAGGCACCATGTTTGATTACCTCCGACAACGAAGTTGGAAGGAGGTTATGTTTTACCCCCTGCATGTGTGTTTGTTTGTGACCAGCTTCCTGGCCACAATTTCAATCGTAATGAAACTTGCAGGTATTAACTGTTATGTCAAAAGCTAGAAATGATTAAAGTTTTAATCCATATAGTTTCTTCGCCTGATAAGATTTATTTATTATATATGAAAGATCTATTTTAATGTTGTCTCTGTTCTTAAGATATTTTATATTAATTTTTCGTTACTTCTCTTGGTGTTTATTTATTTCCTTTCCTCACTGGGCTATTTTTCCTTGTTGGAGCCCTTGGGCTTAAAGCATTTGCCTTCTCCAACTAGCTTTTTAGGTTAGTTAGTAATAATAATATTAATAATCTGCATTTTACTCGTATTATTGCCAATACCTTTACATGTACCTTATAATGCTATTGTTTATTCAATCTATTTAGATTTTTTTTATTTACCTCTGAAGTACAGTTGGACACAGGAGTCCCTGGCACACCTCGCTCCGAAAAAGCGCACCCTGTCACACCCTTACTTCGTGGAAAGTAATCAAACAGGTAGTGTAGGAAGAAGTGGTGTTCAGGCTTAAATACAGGAACTCGCCGCGCAGTAAGAGTGTGGCTGGGTGCAATTCAGAGTGAATTGTACCAGGAATTTCTGCGTCCAACTGTATAATGATAATGGTACACCAGTTGTATATTACTTATTCCTTTTTGTGTTCATTCTCTCTTTGACTATTAATAATTATGATTGTTGTGGCCTGATTGGTAACGTCTCTGCGTGGTGATCGCCAGTCGGGGGTTTGAATACCGCTCAAACTCCTTAGTTTCTTTAGTGTCTGCAACCTTACCATCCGTGAGCTAGGAATGGGGGAATTGGGAAACTTATAAATCTATCTACTGAGTCATCAGCAGCCATTGCCTGACCCTCCTTTGTCCTAGGCTGGGTGGAGAGGAGACTTGGGTGCTGATTTTGATATGGTCAGTCTCTAGAGAATTCTCCTGCTTGCCAGGACAATATCACTGTCCCTTGCCTTTTGCCATTCATGAGTGACTTTTAAACCTTTAAACCAGTTGTCACTGTCCCATGCATCTGCCATTCATGAGCGGCCTTTAAACCAGTTGTATATTATGTACACCTTTTTACACCCATTCTCTCCCTGACCATTGAATTCGTATCTCTTTGACGTTGTAACCCGCCGCTTGCATACCTCCCAAAGGAGGTGTAGGGTGTCACAAGGTTTAATTGCAAATAACTGACTTTGAATGTACCACTTCCGCGGTATCTCTCCCCTGGTGGTGTTGATGGCAGAGTTCGTTTTTAATCTATTTCACTTTCTGTTGGTGCTTCTTTTTTTCGTGTTTCGATCGTATAAAGTTTGCGTTTGGGCAAGCTAAAGGTTGCTTTTGGATAATCTAGTTTGCTTTTGGGCAATCTAAAGTTTGCCCATGGGCAATCTAAAGGTTGCTTTAGGGCAATTTAAAGTTTGCTTTTGGACAATCTAAAGTTTGCTTAAGGGCAATCTAAAGTTTGCTTTTGGACAATCTAAAGTTTGCTTTTGGGCAAGCTAAATTTTGCATTAGGGTAATCTAAAGTCTGCTTTTGGGGAAACTAAAGTTTGCTTTTGGGTAATCTAAAGTTTGCTTTTGGGGAAACTAAAGTTTGCTTTTGGGTAATCTAAAGTTTGCTTTTGGGCAAGCTAAAGGTTGCTTTTGGGCAAGCTAAATTTTGCATTTGGGTAACCTAAAGTTTGCTTTTGGACAATCTAAAGTTTGCTTTTGGACAATCTAAAGTTTGCTTAAGGGCAATCTAAAGTTTAGTTTTGGGCAATCTAAAGTTTGCTTTTGGACAATCTAAAGTTTGCTTTTGGGCAATCTAAAGTTGGTTTATGGGCAATCTAAAGTTTGCTTTTGGGCAAGGAGAATTTTGGAAAGATTCATTTTGAAAGATTTTAGGCTGTTTGAGTTTTATTGAATCTCTTTATCGTAGAATGCAATCACTCTAGTTCTCCACCAAAAAAGGAAACTTTTATCGTGAGGATATTTATATAAACAAAGTTTTTATAAAAGCTGTTATTTCATGAAAATACTTCATCAAAAACAAGTTTTTCCTTAAAGCTAATTTATGTATAGAGAAGACTTTTGATAAATTTTGAGCGTATCTTTTATAGTATCACTTTATATCATTTATGGTTTTAATAATTATACATAATGAGGCTGAAACTTTTAAACTGGCGAAGGCATGAAAAGTTATTTTCGCCAACGTTTTTTAGGATCCTTCAAAACATTTTAAATAACAAAAAGTTTTGACCATCATTATTATAACAAAAGTATCCTATATTTTTACAAAAGCTTCGGTTAAAACATTTAAAATAGGTAACGCATGAAAAGTATTTTTTTTTTGGCCAATGTTTTTTAAATTACTTCAAACCGTTTTTACCATCATTATTATAATAGAAATATCCTATTTCTTTACAAAAGGTTCGATTGAAACTAATAAAATAAAGTATTTTTTCTGCCAATAGTTACTTATGTTAGGATCTGGTCGAAATATCATGTTTAATATCCTCTGTATCCTCGAAAACGTATTAGATAACAAAACGTTTTGACCATCATTCATCATCATCATCATCATCATCATCATCTCCTACGCCTATTTACGCAAAGGGCCTCGGTTGGATTTCGCCAGTCGTCTCTATCCTGAGCTTTTAATTCAATACTTCTCCATTCATCATCTACTTCGCGCTTCGTAGTCCTCAGCCATGTAGGCCTTGGCCTTCCAACTCTTCTAGTGCCTCGTGGAACCCAGTAAAAAATTTTGACCATCATTATCATAACAGAAATATCCCATTTTTTTACGATTGAAACTTTTTTTTTTTTTTTATTATTTTTTTTTTTTTTTTTTGGGGGGGGGGGTGACAGTTGCTCATATTAGGACCTCGCCGAAACGTTATGTTTAATATCCTATATATCCTCGAAAACGTATTAAATGACAAAAAAAAAGAAAAAAAAAACGTTTTGTCCATTATATAACAGAAATATCCCATTTCTTTACAATTGAAACTTTTTTTTTTTTTGGGGGGGGGGGGCGACAGTTGCTCATATTAGCACCTCGTCAAAACGTTATGTTTAATATCCTATATATCCTCGAAAACGTATAAAATGACAAAAAAAAAAAAAAACGTTTTGTCCATCATGTAACAGAAATATCCCATTTCTTTAAAACAGGTTCGGGATCATTTATCTAAAGTCCTTTCATTACTAATAACTAAAGTGCATTTTGTTTTATTTAATTAATGGGAAATAAAGTACTATTAGGACAGCCCATCTAATTATTAGAACATGTTGTGCTAATAGCCCTATAATATGTTTAATTGCCTAATTGATTCGAACAGAATTTTAGCCCGAGTTATTTATTCACCGGAAACAATATTCTCTCTCTTGCGTAGAAGTATTGAGTCATTTTTGGTGCTAATTTTAGCTGGAAAAGGTTGTAATGTATTTTATACTTGTTCCTTTTAATAGCAGAAGAGTTAGAGGGTGAAATACTTTGTTGATCCTTTTTATTATTAATTCATCATGATTTTGATATATGTGTGTATGTAAATTTTTATATATATATATATATATATATATATATATATATATATATATAAATTAGTATACATACAGGTATATATATATATATATATA